>NC_142388.1:6337500-6367500 GCF_059441005.1 Hippichthys cyanospilos | reverse complement strand
AAGCGTTTGGCCCTGCAAATCAACACCCAACTCGTTAACCTAAAACAGAAACTAATGGCCGGGGTGCTGGCTTGCGTTTGCCTCGCCATCCCCAGTGACACGCCTCAATGCGCAAACGCTCTGTTTATTTAAAAGGAGGGATTAAGAGGAACCGTGCAAATGTTTCTTTTGAAAGTAAATCAATTCATAATGCCAGCAGGCTTGAAGGGGTACTTAACAGGGTCAATCAATTAAGTGCGGCTTCAAACATTTTCATGCTAAGACTGAAAACCGAAAAAAAAAAAAAAAAAAACATTTTGGATTGCTCATAATGTTCTTAGCCTTGTCATGATGGCCTACTTGATATTTTTAAGTGCTGTCATTTGTCTTGGCGGCATTGTTTCCTTACGGTGACTTTTAGAAGTGCTCACGGGAAAGAGTATTTACATAGTTTTGCATTATTTGCTACTCTTCAACTAGTTTTCGGTACATCTAATTGTCATTTCTACATTTTGAAGATTGTGTTTTTATGCATTTAAATGTTAGTTTGTCACATCTGACCTGTGCTGATCTTTTTTTTTTTTTTTTACCATGCCTGGTAATTTGTCTGAAATTGCTCTGACCCAAGTATTTTTCAAACAATAACCACACCTGATAACAACCATCTCTCAAGGGATTCGAGTCGTCTATGAGTATTGTGCAGGGTGGAGGTTGAGCGAAAAAAAATACCGTATTTTCCACACTATCAGGCTCATCAGATTGTAAAGCGCACTTTCAATGAATGCCCCATTTTCAAGGCTGTTTTCATATAAAAGGGCACTGAATTATAAGGCGCATAGAATAGAAGCTACAGCACTGGCTGGAGTTGCGGTATGCATCCATTAGATGGCGCTGCACTCAGGTGAATTAGTCAAACTTTATTAATAGAATATAAGCCTTCTCACAACTCTGTTCACTCCCAAAACGAATAATTATTTCAGTACTATTTGAAGAAAGGGGTAAAAACAAATACCTCTTGATTACTTTACGAGACCGTTTAGGTCAATGCGAAGATGAATCGAGAGTGTTATAAAATATTATGATTCAATTAAATAATAAACTTAAATTTTGATTGAAATTGCAATCAAAAACCTTAAAATATATAGTTGTTGATTTAAAACCAATTTCAGAATGTTTTTAAAAAATAAGAGGGCCATGCATGAATATAATTTAGTGTATAAAAAGCAAATATATGCAGATGAGGTTTTTATTTGTTTTTGTGGTACTTTTGAGGCATAACCTTGATTGAATTTTCATTTGTTCATGTTCAAGTGCTATTGTCATCCTTGTAAGGTTTCTGCTCTTAATAAAAACGCAACAGGTGCATTCCTCATTAAAACCTGTCACATGACAACATCCCAAGGGTCTAGGCTCCTATCTAAAAGTATTTTAGAGATAATACCCCAATTAAGCAGTAGATCTTTGTTCATCCTGAGAATAAATAGCTTTTTTTTTTTTTTTTTTTTACGCCGGGTCGATCGTATTGCAAGCCGTTGTTCAAATGAGCATTAGTTGCATGGTGACAGGAGAGTGTCCTCCTGTGTGACCTTGAGCCGTCTGGAGAAGCCGCCTTGCCTCAGCAGCGGCGACCGTGTCACTTCAACTTAATATCTTCAAACCGTCCTTAAGGGACTCTGACTGCCAGCATCCCTCCGAGCCCCCGTTCCCCACCCCCCCAATACAACAACCACCCACACCTCGCCCTGAGCTACCATCCGTGCGCATTGTCTGTCATGCATACTGATCCACACGTTGCGTCTCGGCGGCAGACGGCGACGAGCTGCTCGACTCAGCCGAGCTCGGCCGGCGGCCCCGCGGACACAAGAACGGCCGTGAAGGCGCACGCTGGCCTCCGGCCGCTCCTCGTCAGCTCTACATATGTCACATGTTAATGACATCAAGACGGCGGCCACCCACAGGTCATGGTGTACTTGAGAGCTAGCGCGGTGAGATACACACTTCCTCCTTGGACTCGCAGTCTTTTTTTGCTTTGGGCTTTTTCATTTTCAGCTTGCAAGGTTTTAACTAGTGGGTGGAGAATTATATACAGTATATATATATATATATATATAATTTATTCTCCGGGCAGTAGGGGGCAGCACACCCTGAGGGACGAGCAATTCACGCACCCAATCACTCCTAAGGACAATTTAGTATGTTCAATATACCTGCCATGCATGTTTTTGCAGTGTGGGAGGAAGCCAGAGTGCACGGACGGGCTCGGGGAGAACATGCAAACTCCACACAGTAAGGCCGGAAAATTCCCCACATGCATGAAAATTCCAGGGGGGTGGGTTATTTCACACATTTCACTTTTCGTACAGTACAGTACCAATGTAATAAAAGCAGTACTAAAATAATCCATGACTTTGTGTAATTAAATTCTAAACTATACAATTAGGTATTGAGTACTAAAGTACCGTAATTTCCACACTATAAGGCGCACCTAAAAGCCTTATTTTTTTAATGGTGCGCCTTATAATGAGGTGCGCCTTATATGTGGATGAATATTGAGATTGTGATCCGTAGATGGGGAATGAAGTGATAAAGTTAGCTTTACCTGTTTCCTTTTGTGTGTTTACAGTTGAACAAGGTTGGTCATATTGACTGAGTTATTATGCTATTGAGAGTTTAGAGTTATTTGAGGTATTATTGTTATTTGAGTATTATATTGTGATTGAAAAAGTTTTAAAATCTCATTAATTGAGGGAGCGCCTTATAATCCGGTGCGTCTTATAGTACGGAAAATACGGTAACTGTTTTAGATAATTACCTAAAGAATTTACCAGCCATTTTTAGACTCTCTAAAAAGGTAAACATAAATACTTGAGATTAATTGCCTGGACTCTGGAACCAATAAATACATCAGAATATCAAGATAACATTGACGTCAGAAATTGGGAAATGGTCAAAAGTTTCAAAAAAGGAAATATACTGACAAACGGTCATTTTTTTTAGAATAATAAAATCAATGTTTTCACAGACGTTGCTATGTTGTAGGCACTTTCAATGAGAAATCCACAAATGTTCTCCAACTCATCTGTGGTTTACTTCAGCTCTTTTTTTCTAACTAGCCAAATAAAACTTATGTCACCACAAGGTGAGCACAACAATAGCTGCGATGCATTTTTCTCTCTCTTCCATAACAATGTTAGCAGGACCCTAACAAGGCAATTTTCTTTCTCTGGCGAATAGACCCAAACATAAACATTCACGCGTCATTAATGTCAGTCGCAAATAAAGCAAGCAGCAGCTGTTCTAACCTTCTTTTATGCAAAAAAGGAAACGGCCCGGTGTCACTTTCAGCTTCGGCGTGAGCGTGTGGGTGGGGGCCTTTTGCCTTTCATATCAATCACACTTGCGCCAACTGTTTGTTTGGTCTTTTCATATAAAGAACCCGGGGCGTATATTGCAGGCCCCAGCGGACTTTTGCGGCACGCTAAAGGGCTTTTTTTTGTGAGGTAGTGTCACGCTTGCTCGTTCCGCCGAGGCTCTGCGTTTCTTATTATTCATGGCTCTCCACACATTTGTTGAGAAGGCCAGGATCAAACAGGCCGATTTGCAACGCCTGACACCCGCTACTATATGCGTGTGTGTGTGAGTGTGGGTCTGTCTGCGTGTATGCGTGTGTCTTTGTGTGTGTGTGTGTGAGAGAGAGAGAACTCAGCTAGCTCAGTAATGACAGGATTTGTTAAACAGTAAATTAATGAATAATGAAATATCCAGCGCCTCCATTGCCTGCAGCACAGTGCTGTGAGCAGGAATTACTCCCGACCTGCACTCGGCTGTCTGCATGCTGGATAACCTCTGTGTGTGTGTACCTGTATGCTAGATTTTTTTTTTTTTTTTTTGGTGCTGTTAGGACTTCCACAGGAAATGAACGGATAAAGAAAAGAAGTAAAACTAGAATTGAGCTCCAAAAACATGTTTATGAAATTAAAAATAAAACGCTTGAAATGCTATGAAAAAATGCCCTTTGTTTTCTCTCTGTCAGTTAATAGCTTACGCTAGCTGTCAGGGTTCATAATAATGTTTTAAAGCTGCATGGAAAATAAGCAGATAAACAAAAGTCAAACTGGAACAGAAATTTAAAAAACATGTTTATGAGATAAAATGCAAATGCTTTAAACGCTAAAAAAAACATTGAAAGCTACCTCTTCTGTTTATGAAACTAATTACAAAAAAATTCCCTTTATGCATCAGTTAATGGCTTATGTTAGCTTTCAGGGTTCATAATAATCTTGAAATGCTGCCATATATTAGTCCAAAAGAGTTAAGGATACATTTCTTTGAAAATTGTAGTTTATCTCATAAATCCATTTATCTTGCTCTCAACACACATATATTTATTAAAAAAAAAACAAATCACAAAAAAAAAAACTAAAGACATTGTCATTAAAAAATGAAAAAATTATACTTGCTCTAGAACTGTCATTTGCTATGAAAAACAAAACACGACAAAAAACAACTAATGAAAATTCCAAAATGAATCTAAGTGATCCAGAGGCTGATGTCACTGACTTACAGTACAAATGGGATAAATCTCATCATCCATTTAGAGTTTAAGGCAAATTTCTGTCCTCTGACTGGTTGTCAGAGCAAAACAAGCCAAATATCTGCAAATATCTGCAGTTGCACATATAAATACATTGAATAATAACCATCTCTGGTGACTGAGATAACTTTAGTTTGCTTGTTTTTGTCATGTCATTGAGCAATGATATACTATAATTTACAATGCTATGCTGTTGCTATACTGTGTTATACTATACAATACATTAAGTTGCTGTGCTGTTCTTTTCTATATAATACAATTTTACACTGTCCTAGATATATGATGTGTTTTGACAAAACCAGGAGTATGCCAGGGATGTTATTTCGACTTATTGACAAATGCACATTGGACAGAGATGTCTATTTTGGGATTTATACAAAAACAACCTGCTTAAGGTCTCGACTGTCTTTTCAGAGCAGCCAAAAAGTTAAAATTGTAAGAAAATAAGAGATTAGTCGAAAATGCACAGTGTTGCTATGGATTTTTTTTCATCTACAAGCTAGCTTGCGCGTCCCTGTGAAGCTTAGAAACATTCAAAGTGCTGTAACTTCATCAATTTATGAGCTACCGCCATGTGTTATACATCATTTCTAGGGGAATTTTCTGCAGGATTAAAATATATCATTGTTCTTTCTTCCTGATGGCAGTACTTAAGGCCCACTACAAAGTTAATAAGCATCTTATCAAAAAAGATTGTTCCCACATTGGTAAACGTTTTAAAGGACAAGAGAAATGTGCAATTCATTAAATGCTAATATCTGTGAAGAGCTCTGCAAATTCCCCTGCTCTGCTCTTAATATGTTCTCCTTTGCCAATATGGGACTTATTGCAAGGATTCAGGAAATACTTCTATTCAGAGCCATCTGAATCCTGATTTTAGGAGCTTTTTTATTAAAAGTCTGAAACTTTTGTCTGCTTTTGCCGGGAGCATCAGAAATGTGATGTCACGCCTATATCACACAGACAAGGAATTCTTCAAAGAACTGAAAGGCAAACCAGAGTCGCTTAAACATATTTTCAATGTCATTTTTATTTTATTTACAGAGTCCAGACAGGAAAAAAAAATCTAGAGGGTTTGGAGAATGGTATGGATTTCCTGCTGGAGACATGTCAGCGACTTGGTATGCTCCCACTGCTTTCAATTTCATTCTCTTAACTTTTGACTACTTAAAGTGATCAATAGCTGCTAGAAGGCACGGTGTCATATATCCTCAAAGTCAAACTTTGCGCTGCTATATTTAAGGGTCATGTTATGTTAGTTGACCAGATGTCCCAGTTTAACCAGGACAGTCACGGTTTGGAGCCTTGGGTCTGGAATCATGGTTGTTCCTAATACACGTTTGTGCCATACCGGAATTAGATATACTACGCTCTACTGTGTCTGAGAATCATGGGAACTGTTGACAAGTGGTTGTGTTAATATTTTAGCTTAGTGCTAAATGCGATCCATTTTTTTTTTTTTTGCATGGTCCCGTTATTCTGCCAATGCGCTGTGTTTTACAAAGCCTTGTTCATAAAACTAAAAATCCATTGGCACAACATATAATTGTGAATGCAGCACTACGGTGGAAACGCGCCACCAGAAAGCTCAACTTGCTTTCAAAATAAAAGTCTGCCTTCATTTCTCATGATTTATTGTTACGAAAGCAGGAAGTAGTACTAGCCCTGGTTTGAATGTGAAAGCAAACAGTTTGAATTCAGTTTTATTTTGTTTATCTGTATAAAATTGCTATGACAACTGTGTGATTGACATACCCATAACCCAAACAACTGGTTTGCCGGACTAAAAAAACAAAACAAACAAAAAAAGAAAACATTGGATGTCCTAAAGTGACCTATCGGAAATCGGGGCAACGCTGGAGCTGGAGAAATCTTTCAGGATTCGGCACCGTCACAGTTAAAACGCAGCTGGTCACCCTTGCTAAAGCCAGATTAGCTAGGCCATGGGTTGGCAAAGAAAAACATGTTTATTCAACACATTTTTACAGCATTTATAAACCATATGAAAACCAAACATATATTCCCTCGCCATCTTTGTCCATTTTAACGCACTCAGGCGGTGCTAAAGAGACGCGGGTTGCCGACGCCTGAGCTAGGTTGCCCAGCTAGCTATTGCTATTTTATATACAGTTGCTCCTCTACACATACACGAAGAATCAGAGATATGAGTCAGATTTTGTAGTGAGCGCATCTTCTGTGACATCAACATAAACAAAAATGTAAGCAAACCGGTTTGAAAATCTGCTCATCGTAAGTTGTAGCTGTTAGCATGGTCAAAAGCTAAACAACGATTGGTCAACAAAGTTAGCTTTTCCCACTGAAAGTGTTCTGGCCTTAAAGGAAAGTGAAAATCTGCGTGTGTGTGTCTGTGGAGATGTGTTTTAAAAGGATTAATGTTCCCTGACATCCCACAGTTAAAGTATCATAGAAGCAGCATGATCGCCCTTGGCTAGTGGGGAAAGAGACTGCCTGGGGCCTTTCGCTCTGGGCAAGAGTGTGTGTGTGTATGTGTGTGCGTGTGGGGCCTTTCAGCATGCAATATTCTCTGTCATCAGCTTAAACAGTTAAACAGAATGGCGAGGGGAGAGAGAAGGAGGACGAAGCAGACAACTCTCCGTCGCCACCAAGCATTACATCCTGGCACTGAGGCCGACTCCTCCTTTAATGAAGGAGGAAATTAAGAGCAGGGATGAAAGGAGATGAAGAAATCCTTGCGATAAGTCCACCCTCGTTATCTCGCTGCGCTTTCTCTCTTTTTCTGTTTTCACACTCACTTGTGTGGCGTCCGCGTGTGCCCGCCAAGCGTGCTGCCATCTCCATTAGCAGCGACGCCGCAAAGCTTTGCCGCGCCATGTTGAAATTGGTTTGTTATTACTGAAATAATCAAGCTGATTTGTAATATTCTCCGCTAAATTATTCAAGTGGCCCGGGCTTAGAAGTTGGAGCAAATTGCTGTTTTTTCCTCAAGAAGTGTGAGTGGTAACAATGTGCACTGCCAGCTACTGTAAGCCTGCGCTTAAGGTCTGCTTTTGTCTAATTAGCATACGCGTTTTTGCCTGATCAGGATAGAGGCAATTAAATGCGGACCACGGTACAACTGTAAGCTTGCTGCTGCGATGGTGGTTATGTTGTTTTCTGGGTTAGTCTGTAGTTCGAGGTTGTTTATTATTCATCCAACTAAACCTTACACTTTGATTACCTAAGTTAAATGCGTGTATCACAACGCAGTCCAAGATCCAGATCACAAACCCAAAACTCTTTACATTCAGATTTTAAATGTAGCTTTGTTTTGACCCAAAGATGACTTATTTTCCACCGTGCAGGGATGAGTATGTTTAGATTGCCTTGGGTAGCGACCCAAAAATGACATGGCCTATTTCCATAAATCTTTAACTTTAGAGGTGTGGCAAAAGGGCCAAGGAAGAAATGATTGCATTGTGGTGCAAATTGAGCCAATCATGTAAATTTTTGCTTGACTTTTTGCCACCATTTCATTATGCTTGCAGCAATATATCAATATCTCAATTTTCACTTTTATATATATACATAGAGAGAGAGAGAGAGCGAGAAAGAGAGAGAGAGAGAGAGAGAGAGAGAGAGAGAGAGAGAGAGAATAACGTGTAAATATAATGGTTGCCATGTATATATGTATTTAAGGGGTACATATTTATATGGACCAAACGTACATGTGATGCATGTATGCACATATTCATGTGTATTTATATAAGATAAATATAGATAGATTTTTCTTGTCTGTATATATATATATATATATATATATATATATATATATATATATATATATATATATATGTATATATATATATATATATGTATATATATATATATATATGTATATATATATATATATGTGTATATATATATATATATGTGTATATATATATATATATATGTGTATATATATATATGTGTGCATATACAGTACATTTTGTAGGAAGGGATTTTTCAAACCCCGTTATTATTAATTATTAACTCCAAATAAATTACTGCCTTACCATCACCCTGTGAAAGTGCAACATGCGAAGAAGCGTATTCAATCGCGAAGTGCATTCGCAAAAACTGTAATACCATGACACCGCATGTGCAGTGGCAAGTGAAAGGAGAGAAGGGTCAGCAAACACTCGAGTATCATGGTGTCTTATGTGAGTCCACGCAGCAGATGAAGTCATTTCACAGTCGTCTGCGAGTGAAATGAATGCTCGGCGATAGCGTCCGACTCCGTCAGTGGAGCTTTTGATCTTTCCAAGCGGTGCGGAACCGATCTTCTGTCCGACTTTTTTAGAGCAAATCAGTGCCGGACCATTGGAATTACTTGAGAAAAGCTGCCGAGCAAAGAGTTCAAAGCTGAGGAACACAGATAGATGAGCTATACGACTCGGGAGGGATGGCATTAACGCCTGACTGTCCCAGGCTTCGGCATTTTATGTCAAATCACACCCAGAAAATGGAATGGTTTTATGTCTTCGACATGAGCATGTACAAGTGTGACAGTCTGAGAGGACCACTGCTAACATTACATTCTGGTGACATAAACCGCCACACTTTGCTGTCCCAAACTATGATGGCAATCTCTTTCAAAACAAAACAAAACAAAAAAAAAAAACATGATGAGACATATACTCTTTTTTTTTTTTTTTGCCTGTCCGCCATTCGGCAGAGCCCCGCCCCCTTTCTGTCATTGTCGGTCCAATTTTTCAAGCCGTACGAAATTGTAATTGTCGGTCTGCCAGTCCTTTGGTGTATTTTTACCAAACCTTCCGCCAAATGTCGCCACTAGGGGGCGACATTTTACTTTTTTTCTTGTCCGTCATTCTTCAGGCGTCTACTTCTGTCCGCACTCATACAAATTATTTTTTCTGTTTTAGTACTTACACTTAAAGTTAACACCATGTCTGTGGTTCTTCAATTACACTGCAATTGAAACACTGCACAGTAATATAAGTGTAACACGTAAACAAAGCCAGCTAAGGGGTTTAACTCTAGGCTATAATACACCATCTTGTTTAATTTAGGGACTGAGAATGCAGTTTGCAATCATGTCCACTGGATGACATTATCCTGCTTTACATGACTCTTAAATGGTGGATGTCTGTTCTCATGTGTAACTGCCTGCCATGGATATACAAAAGACGATTTCATTTAACATTTGTCTTATTTAATCTGTCTCATACACTACAAGTGAAACAAAGTGTTGCTGAGGTTGTATTTACTCAAAAGCATCTTTAATTAGGGAATTTAAAAAAAACACTTCTATCTTGCATGTTCGCAACAATTACAATGACGACGGATGAAAATTGCAGGTCAGACATTTTTAATTCACCATTATTTTTGTCATTCCGTCCGCAAAATCAGCATCCAGCATCTGCATTTACTCAACTACAAAATATGTTTTTGACAGAAACCTCAGCTGCAGACCAACAATCAGAAATAATTTATTAAACCGAGAGGTTAATGTGTCAAATTGAAACCCCACCTCCGCCCTCCCCTTTTCAAGCACAATTGTGTTTATGCGGTGTGCAGAAACATGCAAGCGGAAGAGTTGAGCCATGAATCATAACTATTATCATTAGGTTAAGCACCAGCCAAGCCCAAAGGCGTTTCTAGCCCTCTGTGGAGAAACAGCACTTTAAATGAGCCTGATTGTTATTATTGTCCTCCAAATGAGCGTGATTAGTATTGATGTCTAAATGAGCGCTGAGGTTATTATTGCCTCGCCGATTATTGTTATTATTGTGGCGGCTTTATGAGGAGAACGCTTGTCCTCGCTTCGTTCGCTTTTAATTCCGCAGGCTGCCTCTCCAACCGCGGTGCCACATGGTGTCCGATATACACACGCATACAGTATACGCACACCTGGAGTGGGTGCAGAACAATCGGAGGGCTAAAAAAAACTGACACCTCGAATATATATATATATATATATATATATATATATATATATATATATATATATATATATATATATATATATATATATATATATATAATTACAGTATATACACAAAAGCACTGTTTGTCTTTGTATCATCATCCCTTAAAATCTGAACTGTCTGTCACTGGTGGACCGTTTAAAATTGATTTTTTTTTTTTTTTTTTTGATGGAACTTTGTATCGAAGAATAATTTGCCTGAAGATATTGGTCCAGTTTTCAAATCATACGTGCTGAGAGCTTGGACTTAACAGGTTTCTATCACAATAGATTTTGTTTTAGGCGGGAGGCAGGGTCCGCATGTGCGTGTGTTTTTTATGTGCCCTTGCTGTGTTTGTGAGTGTGTTTGCGTGTCAGAGCAGCTGTCAGATCTGTTCGCTGATTGGCGAAAATGACAGGCTCACACAGCGCCGTGGGAGGAGAAAAGAGGAGGTGGGATGCCTGGCTGTCATTCACTAGTAATCACGAGTTTGGTTGACAAATCATCGCTTGAGATTAAATAAATAGGCGCACAAACCGATGCAAAGACAATCCACAAATCATCATGCGTAAGAAATACGAATATACGAATATACTGCACATTTATTGCCATAATCTACACGGAATATTTCCACATTCGGTTTGCAAAAAAATGATCGGCTGCTTTTTACAAGTATACCGCCACACACGTACACACACATACACAGTCACCACTCTTTACACAGACAGCCATTCAGTCTGACAGAGTAATTATGACGTCCCACTCGGAGGGAGCCCAGGGCTGAGAGGTGAGCGTTATTGATCCCACACAGGAGGAAATTTATCAATGTCCAAACGTTCAGCACTGACAGGAACCCAATCCACTTAGAGCACAATGTTCAAACTGTTTTAGTACCCAAAAAAAAAAGGAAGAAAAACTTTGGGAGAAGAGCGACCTGTGCAAAGATAGGCCTGTGAGTTTGTGAATTGTCAGTGATGCGTTCAAGTCTCTCAATGTACTTGTCAGTTAATGAGACTTCATTGCTACCGAATGTCCTCTAATGATTCCCCGTGATAAGGGTGGCATTTTATCAGTTAGCGGTGGGATCAACAGAGTAAACGCTGTCGACAGACTAAATGAATCTCAGTGTTGTTGTGCAACATCTTCGCTTAGTCTCTGTAAATGATATTTCCCGCATTAAGCTTCATGTGGTTGCAAAATGGAAGAATAAGCAGTGTAATTTTTAATACAGTCACAAATCAAACATTAGGATTATTGCATTTTAAGAAAATAACAGCCCCTTCTAAAGTAATCAGGTACACACACCTACATGTATAAAACATACATTTTCTAAAGTCACACAACTGAAATCAAGCAAATTATGAGTTAAAAAAGGACCAGCTCAATGTTTGGGTCAATTTAACCCAACGTTATGGATTGTTTTTGTACAAAGATACAATAGATCAAGATTGAGCATTAACAGGCTGTTAGATCTATCTATCTATCTATCTATCTATCTATCTATCTATCTATCTATCTATCTATCTATCTATCTATCTATCTATCTATCTATCTATCTATCTATCTATCTATCTATCTATCTATCTATCTATCTATCTCTATCTATCTAGATCGAGCATTAACAGGCTGTTAGATGGATAGATGGATAGATAGATAGATGGATGGATGGATGGATAGATCTATCAAGGTTGAGCATTAACAGGCTGTTAGATTTATCCATCTATCTATCTAACAGCCTGTTAATGCTCGATCGAGATTATCTATATCTATCTATCTATCTATCTATCTATCTATCTATCTATCTATCTATCTATCTATCTAGATCGAGCATTAACAGGCTGTTAATGCTCGATCTAGATGGATAGGCTAGATAATGTCTTATCTATCTACTTCCCTGGCACCAAAAAAGGAACAATAGGGGGTTTATTTTTCACCGAATTGCAAACAATGCAGACATGATAAAATATTTAGGAGACTGTCATTGTTGAAAGTACACCCTAATGTATGTACTTGCGTGTGTCTGTGTGTATGTCATTTGTCTTCAATTCCATCGGCTCCCGCGTCCCACGAGCACCTGTGGACATCTTCGCGCGCCCCGAGGTGATGTCCACACCTTCATTCTTCCTCACACAATGAGTGGAATCATTTCCCCTCGCTCGCACCCCTCTCCATCATTATCGGCACACGATTATCGATCGGGACCGCGACCGCTAAATTAGAACCTATTAGTCAAACTCTTTTTGTAAAAGATGTTGACGGAGGTTGTTTACACTGTATGATCTATTCTGGAAATTCTTCAAGGTAGAATCATTAGGTGAATGCAGATGAGCCATCCAGTTCCTCAAGGGGCTCCGAGCAGTGCGTCGACATTAGTTCAAGGAAGCATCCAGGTGAAATCTCCAACGTAGAAGTTAGAGAGCAAAACAGCTGCCTCACTTTTTTTTTTTTTTTTTTTTATGTTTGTCCCCGAGGCCTATCCTACTAAAGAGAAGTAATTTGGCTTATCTTATCCCAGAGACCTAGCAGCTGCTTTTTATTCTTTTTTGTGAGGTCTTTTTTCTCATTTAGTCCAACAAAGATTGTCCTCATAGATTGACCTTCTCTTGTGCCTGCAGGCCGTTGCCCTCATGCCAGTAACTAGATAACACACTCTATCAGAGATTTGAGAAAATCATTGGGAAAGCAGTGGTGCTGATAGTGGCATCAATCCTAACCTGACACCAGGCTGGGTCAACCATTTATCTCTGCACACCGCCTCTGGTCACAACGGCGGCCATCTTGCGCCGCTACATCCTTCTTTAATAACCTTGGCCACGTCGCTTTGCAGATTGAGAAGCGCGACGCCACTCATCACGCCGGCTTTGTTCGCCTTTTCCACCCGAGAAAAACGCCAACTTTTTTTTAAACGGCCCGCATTCTCCGATGCGGCGCGCAAGCCCGTCCAATAAGGCCGAACTCACAAACTCGTTAGCTTTGGAGTTAATGCGGCTCCGCTGGCATCGATTCCCCTCGGTGTGTGACTTAAATGCTTCTATATTGGTGGAGGGAGATTCCCAGAGGCCTCCTAGAGCTCAGATCGTTGTTTTTCACTTACTAACAATGAACTTATGATCAGAGCGCTGCGAGGCGTTTGAAAAATGCCCTGTAGGATCATTAAAAAAGCCGGCGCGTGTTCGCATACGCCGTCGCCGCCGCGGCAGCGTGTCCGAGGCTCATCTCGATGCTCGGTGGCGCCGCCCGCCACGAGTGGGGAGGTTAAATGGGGCGTCATCAATCTCAATGAAGTGCAATTATTTTCTCACTTATTAATCATTGCGGGCTAATAGCTGGTGGCGAAGCTACGCCTGCCATTTGTCAAACTTAGCAGATTTCTGTAATTTTGTTTCCCCTGCTAATGTTTGTGTGGACGTTGGCAGATATCTATGGAGGGATGCAATAAGTCTGTGCCTTAAAGTGTCTGTCGTTTACCTGCGCCGCCCAACTAACGGAACTTCTTTCGCCATTTGAGTGATTCTTTCCATTTCAGAGCTGAGTGACCATTTCATGGTGGGTGGCTTTATTTGAAGGCTGCAGCACAGACTGACTGTGGACGTTTAACCACATCCAAACCCATAGAAAAATTCAATCCTTCAGTGCATGGTCTGGATTTGAATTTTTCCTCAGGATTTGGATATTGTTTTAGGGCTGACCCGTTTCAAAGGAAAAGTCTGAAAATCTTGAATGTAGTTTTCCGGCACAAGATTTGTGCTGAAAATCCTTTAAAAATAACATTTTTTTTTGCATTTTTTTAAAAAAACACTTTTACGACTATCTCTGATTTAATGAGAAAAACCCGGGTCAAAATGACCCAAGAGTATTATTGCTGGTTCCGGTGCGAGGGTTTCTCAAAATTTTTGCTAGTTAGCAGGATTTTGCACAGCGGTGGGGACGACACAAAATTTGTTAGTTAGCAGCACTATGCACAAAAAAATAGCCCAGGTCAAATTGACCCAGGATGCCAATACTATTCCATAAAAACTAATGTAACATGCAGTTTTAAAGTAAGTACTGGCTTTGTTATTTTTTGACCAGGTTTCCAATAAAAAACACAGTTTTTGGGTCAACACACTCCTCCGGGTCATATTGACCCAGAGACTATTCTTGGTAAACATGCATAAACACTGTTTAAAATATTGGATTTGCATTATGCAAATTTCTGACATGTTTGGGTGGCTAAATATATCTCGGGTCAAAGTGGCCCACGGACATTATTGTGCTTCTTTGCAATCCAACATAATGGGGGGAGGCATTAAGCATGCATACATACGCAGAAAATTGCACCTTCAGCTTTCAACAGAAAGACATGCAGCCATTTTTTTATTCACCACTTATCTACACCTGGAAAGAGAAAAAAGGCAACAAAAAATGTGCAAAAAAGAATGTTGTGATGACACACACACACAAAAAAAAAACACAATGCCTGCAAGCGTCTGTCTGAGGGTTGTCGCTTGGTAGGCAGCTGCTTTAAGCATTTCGGCAGGTCAAGGGAAGAGAGCACTGCCAAGCTTCCATTTCTTTCCTGGGACTACAGTCCAGTCCAAAAAGAAAAGAAAAAAAAAATCCCCAGGATGCAACATCACATCTCACACCAATGGTGTGTTGTGAGCACCCCAAATAATACATAGATGACAATGCAGTAGCCATAGACATTAACACCAACATCAACACCCCTTCATTACAAAAAAATGCATACAATCAATGATTATTAATCATTGATGCTGTCATTGTATAATAGGGCACAAATCTTCAGCATTAGCAACTAACTATGCGTGTGGTGCATTCAAATGCAGCTGGATATGTCAAACTGACAGGAAAAAAAAGCTGTCAGTGCATTAAAGATTAATACCTGCAAATGTCTAAATAATCAATCTATAAAAATTGACATATTGAGAAGAATGATGAGGTGAAATTATATTTTACTTATTTACGATACAATACCTATTCAAATATTTATATTTTTTAATCACAGAGATCTCGTTTGGAGTATCCAGTTTAAAAATCCATTTAAAATCGAAAAGCTTCAAACACATTAAGAGGTCAAGACTCTAGAAAATGCACAGCAGGTTGAGAATAAACGGCCATAGAAAATGTATGGAACTGAAAAATATTCGGCATCATAAAGCATCATCAACAACAGGAAGCTGACTGAAAAAATTCTAAGATCCGAAAATCTGAGACCAAATGAAATAACTCCCACATAACCATCACACGTTTGACTACCAATTAGCTGTTAACTAACTTGCATCACTTTCACACAATCTTCATTTGAATCCTTAAACGTGCATTCACTCAAGCAGTTGAAAATTCAAACTATCATTAATGATATTAAGATGAAAGACAACCTTCCTGCAGGGCATTTTTTTACAGGGCCCAAAGAAAACATGCTTGACATGCAGAAAACCATCCTGTCAACTCAACTAGCTTTACTCGGAATACTGATTCTCGTGTCTAATGAGGGTCAAGAGGTCAATGTTATATAACATTGTCTGGGACAGCATTATCCCCCACGAGTGGGCTGAAGCCTTCCTACGTCACCAGCCAATCACAGGACATCAATACACTCTGTTTCACACTTTGTCATAATTTCATCATCATAAAATGTGAAGCACGTCTTGAAATTTAAACGTGAATGGGAGACACGGTCATACTGGATGCAAATGTCACGTGACTGCGCCACAGGTAAACCAAGGCAGGAAGAGACTAACGTCGATTTGCTATTATTGACTGACATCTAGTGGTTGACAAGTGAACTGGGATTGTTAAAGAATTCTTTTTGCGACGGAATTTCGTGAGGGAGACTTAATCCGAAAAAAATATTCCTTCGAGTCCATCTCAATACCCACCCAAAAAAGTTAGGTCGTACAACATTCCGGTATTATTTTACTTTTGTGGGTTTTTTTTTTAAATAAAGTGTAAATATGCCAGGAAAGGTGACTTTAAAGACCTATTCAGATCTGCGTCGCTTTCTTTCATCAGACGACATAAAACGTCGTCGAATTAGGACGTTATTATTTATTTTGTTTTGTTTTGTGACAGCTATTGTTCTCGTGTATTTATCAGCCACTATTCCTGTGAATTTTCACAGGGGATTGTAATGTGATAATGTCACCACTAGGTGTCGACTCAAAACAGGAATTCTAAAAAATAAAGCTTTCGGTTATTGTTGAGTTATTCTGTAGATAAGTGCTGCTGAAAACACTGATAGTTACATTCGGTGTCCTCGATCCAATATAGATATCACATATTGGACTGATATAAGCTAAAAAGACAGTATCGAATTATCTGCAGTCTGCATTTTACGGTATACAGGCGCCCACATATGTTCTTATACATATGTACAATATGTACATTTTTCTCTTGCATTTTTTTAATACTCATATGACTTCTTCAGAAATGAAAAAACCCAAATAAAAAAAAAAAATAACAGCCAAAAAAAAAAAAAAACCTAGCTAATTATGCCCTCAGGAAATGGCACAAGTGCCTGGCTTTAGTGGTTAGCCGCTAACAGAAATATTGATGTCTTTTACAAGATACGAGGTGCATTCAAATGCATTCTGGCATTCGAAAATCAAGCAAAATTTATTTACGTCTTTATTTATTCATTTAAACCAAAAGATGTTCTTGATGTTTTTGTTTGTTTGTTTGTTTTGGTACTATGTATGTTGCATGGGTTAGTTTTTAAACATGTTTCCTCACCTCAGCTTTTATCAACGTGAGTTTCACCCGGCAGTTGGCATGACTATATTTGGAGACGCGTTGCTATGGCAAACGATCCGGTTCAGGTTTGGCTTTCGGGAGCCTCACACGTGGTCACCAAGTCCCCGCCCACACCCACGAGGCTTTCCGCTCGCTGTCCCCGCCCACCGCGCTGCAAGTAGAAGGAACACAAGATAAACAGTACAAGCTGGGCAGGGTTCGACTACTGAACGCGACGTTGCAAGCGTCGATCGTCTACTTCCTGCACGACTTTTAACGTCGAGTCCAGTTGCGTTTCTGCAGCTTTGCACAACTTGCGTGGATCCCCCTGCAACAGTAAGGAATGCACGGACATGTTTGGTTTTTTTTTTCCGCTTTTTTCGTGCTGTGTTTTTGAGAGAATAGCCTTGAGGTGCGGGGTGCAAGGTTTTGCAGCATGACTTTGCCTTGCGGCTAGGTGACGTCTGTCCAATCCACGCGAGACTTGCTTCTGGTGCCAGTGCAGGTGTGAGGCGCCGCGCGTAAACCGCCGTGCGTAACCGCGGGCTCTCTCCATGGAGATCCCGTGGCCCAGCAGTTCTTCTCAATCCACGGGTTAAAGGACAGAGAGACGCTCGAGATGAGTCAAGAGCAGGAGGGCATTTCCTTGCCCGTGCCTTGCTTCGGGGCTTGTCCCGCCAGAGAAGGTGATGTCGGCGGGGAAAGCACCTGCGTCGCCCGCGGAGGAGCTCCCGGATCCTCGGTTGTTGCGGTTCCCGCAGCCGGGACTTTCTGGCACGATTCGGTGGTGGCGGGCGGGGGGCACGGACACATTTCCGGGAGTTGTGACATAGACGGCGGCGGTCTGCTGCTGTCCACGGGCAAGTCGTGCAAAAGCAGGCCGGTGAGTGTCGCCTATGTGGTCAACAATGAACCGAGCCAGCAGATCAACGCCGAGTGCATGGCCTTGCAATGCCTCAAGGACGCTTGTGAGACTGTGGGAAGCAAACTTGAGACGGTCCATTTTGGGAAGCTGGACTTTGGAGAGACCACGGTGCTGGACATCTTCTACAATGCAGGTAAGGATGGAGGTTTGCTCCGCTGTTTGGTGCATTGAGCTGCTTGTAAGTTGTGGACACCAGCAGGTCCGGATCAGTGTCCGAACTTCTTCTTCTGCGGGCCACATACGGAAAAACCATTGATGCAAGGGCCACTTTGAAACTGTTTATTTCATCAAGCACCACGAAACCAGTCCATCAAACAACTGTATATTTATAGATTCGTTTTGGGAAACTGCTAACTGAACTTCCCATTATAGTTTAGGATTTTACAAGATTTTTGGGGTGGTCAGTGATTGTAACCCGCTAGAAAATATCTGCTTTTCTACATGAAAAACCAAAATGGAACCATTGTGTCTTAAGCTGAACATTGTTTGTGCATTTACTTGGGAATCATTCATGCAATCACAATTTAGAGCTTGATGCACAGCAAATCGTATGAAACAATTTTTGCTTGTAAAAAATGAATTATTAGTCACCACAGCAGTGGTTCTCAACCTTTTTTCAATGATGTATCCCCTGTGAAATTTATTTTCAGCAAAGTACCCCTTAACCAGTGCAAAGCATTTTGGAGTAAATAAATAAATAAATAAAAAAACCTAATAATACTATCAGTGTCTGATTAATTAAACTTTAGACCCCTTCAAACTTTATTTGTATGAAAAATAGCCAATCTAAAGTGTCCTCTTACGGATTATAGAAGAAATCTGTTATCGAAAAGAAACACCTAAGAATTAATATGTTTCCACAAAAAAATCTTCAATATAAAGTGTTGGACCTGTTCTCAAAAAGAAATCATTATAAACAAATATTTATCCACAGAAAAGTATTCAACTTAACTTGACAGGTGACGAGAGGTGGCACATGACAAGTTGGGTCGAAACATTCTAGGATGGGAAGAATCCGGCTTTTTACAATAATGAAACCTACTTAATATAAAATATGTTTTATCAACTTTTATTTTCCTGAAACAATTAATTCAATAATTACTTTTAAAGGAGTTTTGTTAGTTAGTTTTATCAAAAATCTCAAGTACCCCCTGAAGCTCCTTCAAGTACCCCCAGGGATACTAGTACCCCATTTGAGAACCACTGCAGCACAGTGTTAATTAAAATAAATGTGAAGTTAAATAGTTTGTATATATTTAAATTGTATATTTAGAAACACTACAGTCTATTAAATGTATGCTGTGGTTGATTTCTAAATGAACAACGGGCCACAAATGGCCCGCGGGCCTTAGTTTGGACATGCGGTTTAGACCGTGTTGGATTAGACTTCTCAGTTGGTACCAAGATCAGGATTGGGACCAGCGTTGCGGTTTTGCTGAAAGAAAATGTAATTCCTCATGACTGCATGGTGCTGCAATGCTCTCCGTGCCCAATCAAAGTGTCAAAGGTCGCGCCTTCGCTGTATCACTTCTTTTCCGGGAAAGTGGATGCCTGCAGGACAGGTTGCTCGAGACTCAGCAGGCAGTTTGCATGCCACTACTTGACTGCAGCCCTTACATCATGCACCATGATGTTTATTCCCGCTTGAACGCACGTTCAAGTCAGTGAGCCTCACTTAAGTTCAATATTTAATACAAGTTGTGCTTTGGATGTGGTGTGTGATTTCAGACATGTATAGACATATCCCGGCAAAAAAATGTTTAAAAAAAAAAGAAGTTGAAGTGGGAAAGCCACAATTGTTTGCATCATTGTTGTAATCTGATTTTTGACTCGTTTGGTAAAATTGTGGGAAGTTATAGAAGAAGGAAAGGACAAAACTGCATGTCCTTTTTTCTTGCGTGAAAGCAAAGCATTCTATGAATCAGATTCTATTTATTTTGTTACTCGTGAATGTTATTTCTTTTGTTTGTCAAGAAACACTTAGAATAAAGGCCTTCAAAAAACCCTAATTAAGTAGCAATATAAATGAGGAACGATTGCAATTTTTTTCAGAATCATTTGGCCCAGTGCATCCTGTTTTTTTTTTTGTCTAAATGAACCCCGTGATTTGTTTAGGCCACCTCTAGAACCTTGTGATGTCTAAATGTGATCCATAATTCCAATGAGAGTGTCCAATTGCTTAATAATTGGCACAACTTGCTCAAATGCAGAGGAATCAAAAGGCATGTTACTGAATCAGCAGATTTTTTTTTTTTTTTTTTTAGGATAAAATGCAAGAATTTAAAACCCCATAGTCACAGGTGTAGATTTTTTTTTTCCCTGTGGGGTGGCATGCACAATCAGGATTTCTTGAAATAAAATCTTTCCTTTAATTTTAATATATGTGATGCGTTTTCACAAAACCTGGGCTTATGTCTCCGCAAATCAAAATTGAGATATCGATTTAGTCAAAACACGTCACATTCAAATGTAAATATGCAGTTAATGGCTGGTCTCAAGGGGTCTAAGAATATAATATCCATGTAAAACTGGCATAAAAAAAAAAAATCACTTTTTTTTTTTCTTCGTGTGAGGTGGCCACCATGTAGCTCCGCCCCTGCTCATAGTGTAAGCCAACTGAAAGTATGTTTTCTATTCATTCCAACTATTAAACAAATGTTTTGTAGACATTGCTCTGCACATGTCTAAACTGGCCTAAACGCTAAACTGGACGTATGCAACTTTTTCCTATACCAAAACTATTAATAATGCATGCATAACATACTGCAAGCTTCAGTGCATGATTTCTCT
This sequence comes from Hippichthys cyanospilos, assembly GCF_059441005.1. NCBI lineage: Eukaryota > Metazoa > Chordata > Actinopteri > Syngnathiformes > Syngnathidae > Hippichthys > Hippichthys cyanospilos. The sequence goes on along the minus strand of NC_142388.1, from coordinate 6,346,547 downwards.
GGCCATAGAAACACAGCCCCCCCCCCCCTTTTTTTTTTCTTCTTCATTTGTTTATCTTGTTCTGAACTTCAGTGGAAATGTTTGACGGTTCACCCGGGAGGGCCCAGGCATTTTCCCAGAAACGCACAGTATCTGCTCACACACACACACACACACACACACACACACACACACACACTGTGTCGCCTCTTCCTGCACGTGTGTGTGTGTGTGTGTGTGTACAGTGAGTGACGAAGGCTTGCAGCAGAAATCCAGCAGCGGGTTCCTGGCCAGACAGCAGCTGCCTGTTAATATGGACGGACTGTTTGTCATTGTCAAATGCAACAAGGAGGTGTTGGCCTTTAAGTGTCTGGGTCACATGGTGGTGTGGAAATTGGAAAAGAATCATTTGGGTGTGATGGCAGAACATTTCCATATACTGTATATATATATATATATATATATATATATATATATATATATATATATATATATATATATATATTCTACAATGCATGGGACCGTATTTCTCCTAGCACAAGTTGACCCCCCCTGTTTTTTTTTTCAATTTGGGTAAATTTGACAAGAACGCGATTATAAGTCTACACCTGACTCTGATGGTAACATAGATCATGGCTATCCAATTAAAACTCATGCTGTGTGTTATTAAAATGCTGAAATTACAGTCAAATTTACAGTTACAGTAAAACATCATTTTCAGGCTAAAAATGCATTGTAATGCATTGCGTTACTCTCATTTATCACTAATACAATTTACTATAAAATACTATTTTTTGTGTGTAATATGTTACACTGCCACATTAAAAAGTAATGCATTACAGTAATTACATTACTTTTGCAATGCATTACTCCCAACACCGCTAACAAGCACCTGCTAGTACTATTTCTTAAGAAAATGAACATTAATCAACAGTGCAAAAAGTTTGCATTTTTTCTTGCCCCCCCCCCCATAATTGCTCAGCCCTCCCTTCTCTGCTCACCGAAAAAGAGAAGTAAAATGTTGATGTCAAAGAGGTGGCTCATTTACCAAACTTTGCAAGGAAACAATCAAATTGTGTCTAAAAATACCCTCAAAAGACAAAAAAAATTTAAAAAAGAGCTCAAAATAGTTACCCTCTGTTGAAAACTTCCCCAATAAACTGTCAACTGCTAGTTGGCTCATGCCAACATGCAAGTAGACAAAAAATAAGAGACAAACTGAGAAAATTGATGATTAGCATCCATTCAGTTGCCCCCCCCCCCGCTAAGTTGTTTATCCCCTCTTGTCAGCTCTGCATACTCAGTTGCGTGTCAGGTGAGAAAGCACAAGGTCGCAACGAATTAGCCCTCAGGACACTCAATGAGCAACTCCTCCGCCATGATGGCACCTGAGGGCGTGGCTGCACTTCCAAGTGGCGCTCTCTCTCTCTCCTTGCGCAAAAGGATCCGAGATTTCTCACAAATTGCATTTGTCGCCAAGATAAGAACTCCAACTCCACATATTTTCTGTAAAACTCTTGCATTTTACCATCACGTGTAGTTCAAGAGGGTATTTGTCAGGCAAGCTGAACCTGTTATAAGAGCAGCTTTCAATGTTAAAACCACAGTTTCAATCCCCTCAGCGTTGCTGTTGAAAAAGCAGGGGCATGCAGCCAACATCTTACAGAAACAGCGTTGAGTGAAACTGCTGAGTCATTGTCATGCAATAAGCAGTTCAGTGACTGCTATGGGTTCTAGCTGTTAACAAATGGGGCTTCTGTACATGAAGGTGCTTCAGGGGTTTTGGGGATTTAAACAGGTTTTTGCAGGTATCAGCTAAGCTAATGTGATGCTTTCTAATGCTGCAACAGGAATGTTTTTCTTCTCAAATTTTGAACAAATAAATTGAAACACATAGCAACTTACTGCTAAATTGTGTAGCAGATGAGCCACAAATAAAATAGAGGACGCTACATCTATCCCGCCATCTTTTGAATAAAATATGCCTGTTGCGGTATTTGAACAGAAAACGCCCATATGCAAAGACCATCTTGATGGATATCTGTTGCTTGGATTCAACACTTAGTGTCTGGTAATCCAATCTGTGTATGCTAAAAACACATAGGCCTATTGATTCAGTAGTTGGCAGGTTTTCATTAAAGACAATATTAGCACATGAGGCTCTATAATAGAACGGATAAAATGTTGTAGAGTGTATTATCCAATAAATACAGTATAACCTGTCAGTGCAAACAATTAAATTAGAGAGGGGAATCAAGCACGAAACACTCTATTAAGATTTCTCCATGGAATGTTGTTGAAGCCTGGTCTGTAAGTTATTCTGTGTAATGTACGTATAACATGATGTTGGGGTGAACGAAATTGCTAGCGTGCTAATGCTAATCGCAGTTGTTTACCATTTAGCACGGGGTAATTTTGTTTTTGTGAACTAAATGGTGGTGTTTTATGTTTACCTTAATGTTTAGCATGCTAATTGTATTTGATAACCGTTTAGCTCAGACAAAATTTGTAGTAGTGATCTAAATGGTAATCAGTGTTTGAAAGGTAATCGTTAGTGCGCTAATGCTAATCGCACTTGCTGACTGTTGCTTGCTCATTTTTTTTGGTGTCCAACAATGCATTTGTGTAGATGTAGAAGATGATAAGCTAGGTGTACTTTGATTTAATCATTTCAAGTCATGTTCAACATCAGTAAAGTATTTTAAAAAGCAATATAAAATACAATAAAACTTTTTTTTTTTTTTGCAATTTTTAAAATGCTTTGATAGCAACAGCCCTATTCGGGATACCGCTTAGAAATGTAGTTCCAAATGTTAATAAATCAGACACAGATGGCACAAAACTCTGTTTGAAGTTTTGTTTTGTTTTTTTTACATCATCCAAAAATGTTTTGTGGGTGTACTTGTCTGAAAAAATATATACAGGGGATATATCATTGAAAAACGGTTGAGAAACACTGCTCTAAACTGCACTAAAGTAAATCTGAAGAATGGATAAATCTGAATTTACCTTAACGGTAAAATTATTCCAACAGACACACAAATTACAATATTGTAATACTCTGAAGTCAGATTGAGTTAAAAGTTGAGGCTACATCCAAATAATTCATGAAAATCATGTCTGTGAGTTCATCTGTCTTTCAAGGATGAAAGTACGCTTTATGGTTTTAAATCTTCACAGTTGTTATAGTTATTCTCTGGCTCCTCCCAGCATGCTGTGGTCAGTTGGAAGATGAATTGGCATCCTGTTCTCGGCATTCAACCCTACACACCCTCCCCTCTTTTGGAAGCGGGGTGCAGCAAGTTGGTAAAAAAAAAAAAAAATCAGTGTGTGCAAATTGGAGTTGAGGTAAAAAAAAAAAAAAAAAAAAAAAGGGAGGCGACTGCTAGACTGGCCGCATTTCCTGCATCATATGATTCCATTTTGTTGTGTGCATGAAAGGAAGCATTCATGTTCTTCTGAAATTCTTAGTAACAATCGCCTGCCTCCTCGCTTCTTTTTGACAAAGTTTCCCTACTCGGCGTGCCTCACATGTCGCTGAATGTGACTGCCAATGTATTCCAAAGTCCCGTTCGGCCCGTTCTGCTCATGTTTGTGTGTTTTACATGAGTATGTTCATCCGGATTGAGGAATGGTAAAGTTCTCCACTTGCTAAAAGGCATGTCTTCATTTGTGGCTGCGGAGTTTCCCCAAAGCTGAGATTAGCATCACTATTTTATACCTGCAATTTCCTGACTGACAGTGAATACAAAAAAAACCCAAAAAGCATCTTGATAATGCAGGGAATTACCAACCCCGAGTATGGGGAAAGATTTGTCTCAAAATTATTCACACGACTACATCCACCCCCCCAATCACTTCGGTCCTATTTAAATGTAGCCATATTCTAACCCTGTTACTGTTTTACAGCCAGAAATGATTTGAGAGCGCCACACCTCTTACTCGCTTCTCCTGGAAATTTGGCAGAGAACTTAGACGTTACAGTCTGAGATTCTTTTTTTCCCTGCAAAGAAAACTCCTTTTTTGAGTGTGGGAAACAATTTCCAGCGGAGCATGGATACAGTAAATCCTCTTGTGTATTCAGGGTGGGATGAAAACCAGTGTAGTCTTCCCGCAGCTCTTATTCTGACATTCACCTCTTTCTCTAGTACCCATCAGACCAAAACTCGCAGCAGCAAAAGAGTGATGGCTCAATCTTTTACAGCGGTTTCCCAGCGGTCTCCATGGTTACAACATCTTCTGTTCTGGTCCACTGTGCTCGATTATAACACACTTTATTCAAGCCCTGGCAAACTGCAGGCCCACACAATGAGTCCACCTGAGTGACCACTGCAGGCCTGACATGTTGTTTTCGTAGCCGGAGTGCTTTCACAATTACAGCAATTAAATAGGATATTGCTTGTATTGATATGGATCCTGTTCAAATTGTCACACATGCATCCACACCTTATTTAACGCACATAAGATTAACTTATTGTGGTCTGAGACATTTAACTGATCTACTGTATGACGGCTAGATGAATAGAGAAGTGATAGTATAGATAAATTCAATAAACAGTATGGCTAGATAAAGTAGATACTATAGACAGATGCAATGAATACTACAGTGGATGGATGGATGGATGAACAGATAGATAGATTGCCCACTTGCTAGTTAATAGATGGATAGGTTAGCTTACTAGATCGATAGCCAGCCTGCTAGCTCACTACATGATCGATAGGTAGCCCGCTAGCTTGCATGATAGAAAAGTAGCCCACTCGCTTGCAGGCTAGATAAGTTACCCGCTAGCTTACTATTTAGATGATAGCATGCGAGCTTGCAAGGTCAGAAGGTAGCCAACTAGATATGTAGCGCTCTAGATTACTAGCTAGATATGTAACTTACTAGCTAGATGGGTAGCTCACTTGCTAGATAGGTTGCTTGCTAGATTGCTATCTAGATAGGTAGCACACTTGCTAGACAGGTTGCTCGCTAGATTGCCAGCTAGATAGATAGCTCACTTGCTAGACAGGTAGCTCGCTAGCTTACTTGATGATAGATAGGTAGCCCGCTAGCTTGCTAAGTCAATAGCTAGCCCACTAGATAGGTAGCTCAATAGATTGCTAGCTAGAGAGGTAGGTAGGTCCATTTGCTAGATAGGTAGCTCGCTAGCTTGCTTGTTAGCTATCTTGTTAGCGTGCTAGCTTGGTCGCTTGCTAGCTAGCTAGCGCACTAGCCAGATAGATAGATCCTTCCTCTGTTGTTTTATAGATAGATGGATAGATGAATAGATAGATGGATAGATAAATTGTAAACAAAGTTTATACACTGCATGACTTCCCACATTCTTAGCTTCAATATCAATATCCACTTAAACAGCCTCTTGTGCCAATTGGATCATTATGTCAACTCTTCAAGAAGAGTAATTGGAACAGGGGAAGGATCTATTGTACACTGAAGAGATAGTAAAGACCCCAGTCAGTGAATTCAACGCTTCTGGAGGCGTACGATCACACTGGGCACTCCTGGGAAAAGAAAAGTCAGCCACAGGAGGCTGTGCACTGCTGAAAAGAATATTGAATTATTTTGCCTGCTCTGTTTGGAACAGGAGGCAAGAAAATCAATTTTTGTTTGGGTTGACAGTAGTATCATTGCTTTATTTTCTTTGCTTTGATTTGTTTCTATTTTATCTCAACATAGATTTCCTTGACTTATTGAAATGACAAGTGAGGACAACCGAGGTACGTGTAATCCGGTCCTCCGAGTCAGTTATAATGGTTTACAGAATGCCTCAAGTTACCCCGCCGCCTTCTCATCACAGCTCTCTATTCATACCGCCATGTCGGCTGACAGTGCTTTGCTTTCAGATGCTTTGTTGCATTGTTAAGATATCACAAAGTCATCTGAATTCAGAATGTTCCGATTCTCTGCTGCTGAACAAGCACACTTTATCTGTGCAACGAAAATGAACTGCACATTATTTCACATTTTGTATGCGGATTAAATGATGTCAAAATCATGTTGTAAATATGCACAAACACTGCTGCTCAGTAAATTTTACTGCAAACACCTAATAAACAAATTATTTTTTGCAGACGAGGAGCGTAGTGTAAAAGAAGCTTTAATCTGCTGCTAAATTTTGTTTTGTTTTGTTTTTGTAATACTGTAAATAATGACTAGATATCCGTATTCTGAAGCTCGTGGTAAAAATATTATACCGGTAAGTATAAAAACAATAGAATTTGTAACACTTGGCTTAATGTGAACATGTCCATCCAAAATAAGTTTGTTGACATCAAACACTATCAATGCATCAATACTATTTAATATCAGGAAGAATATCAGAAGAAGAAGACTAACAGGAAGTTATTGACCTCGTTGTAGCTAACAGGGAGCTCCGCTCTCAGGTTTAATCATGGAATATTGTTGAAGCACCGTCTGTGAGTTTAAAGACACTGTAGATATCACATTATAGGTGTGAACTGAATGGTAGTTAATGTTTGTTTTGTTGACCCTAATTGGTGATAGCTTTCATGCTAATGCTAATCGTGATTGCTCATGTTCACCTTAGTTTATTGAAACAAAAAGGGGCAGGGAGAACGATTGTTAGTGTGCTAATGCGACTCACGATTGCCAACTGTTTAGCATAGCCAAATATTGTTGGTATTTTTAGTCTCTCCCTTCAACTCACATTTTTTTTTTTTGAATGGCGGCTTTGTTTAGAGTTCCATAAAGCTGCTTCTTCCAAAGCCACACAACATCATAATTTTGTATAAAAAATAATGACTTTTATGATGAAAGAAAGTAGAAGCAACTTTTATGATGTGTTGTTTGTTGTCGCCGATGATACCCGGAAATGCGGCTCCACCTCTTTACCAGCAGCTTTACTGGCCATAGTTCCTGCAGGCTTGACTGACGCTTGGTAATATTTACTCACCTGACCTATTGATCCAGCGCATATGAATCCAGGTAGACGGAATATACTACTGGGTGCATTTTGTTTTTATTTGCAATAGATCGGAGAAGCCACTGCTGTTATTGTTGCCTTTGATTTCCAAGCCTCGGCTAAATAAAGTCCATTTTAGGTGACATACTCAAGAGATAAAATGAGATATAGTCGAACCTCAAAGGTCAAACATCTCAAGACGCTATTCCCATAGGAAATTACTGAAAAATTTGTCTGGTGTTAAATAGTCACCGCCAGCATCTAAATAACAGGCCTGATTCTCACTTCAATGTTTTAAAATAATAGAAGTTAACCTGCTTGTTTCCATCAGACATCGCTGTGGTGGAGATGACTGACGCTTTCCGCCAACCGTCTCTGTTCTACCACCTGGGAGTCCGAGAGAGCTTCAGCATGGCCAACAACATCATCCTCTACTGTGACACCAATTCCGAGTCGCTGCAATCTCTGCAGGTACGCTCTTGTCACAAACATAATGAGGACACACGCCACCGGCGCCACCAAAAAAAAAAAAAAGCATTGTTGGTTAATCACAAGCTTGATGTTTAGCATCTATATTTGGGTGGCGTCAAGGTGGGTCAGCATGGGATTGCCAGACTAATGTGTGTGTGTGTGTGTGTGTGCAACCCCCAAATGCTTCATTAATTTGATGGAAGCGGATTAATTTGGGAAATATTTTGGAAAGGAATTCAAATCAAATTCATTTGCTTTTTAGCTTAAACGTAGCCAGATATTTCTGATAGCTGCAAGAGCTTTTTTTTTGGACTTTGCATTATTTTCATTCAGTCTTGGGATGTTCATAACCTCCCACATCTCAAAAACATGAGTCTTAGGTTGTTACCTTCGCAAATGTGATGTTATTAGTAGTCAACATTAAGTGGCAAAATGGCTGCCTCCTTGATATGGATTAAAAAAAAGGCACTTAAAGGGGATGTCAATCCACGTAACCATGTGCATGGGATCGAATGGCTAGACTTTGCAAAAACGTGTAAATACGTCTTTGGCATTGAATGCGTTCATATTGCATTAATGGAATAGTTTTGCGCCAAAACCTACAGTTTTTGATCCAATTCGTCAGGCAGCCAATTTTTTTCAGCGCATAGAACATATTTATTTTTTTAGACTGCCCCTTCAAGTCATTCATGCTAGGTATTTTTTATTCAAATAATGCAAATGGTTCTCTTTTAATGTCTAAATGTACTTTTATTTTTTTTGTCGTCCATCAGGAAATAATTTGCCAGAAGAACACTGTAAGTCATTTTTCTTTTTTCCAGCTAACACACACTCACAACCACACACGAGTTTAATACAGCAGCTTTAACAAAATTTAGATAACACCTGTTTGATTGGTTTCACTAAATATACAAAAAAAATGTCCACGACAGTGGACACAAATGAATGGGCTTGAAAAAAAAATGAAACGTTTTGCATCCAAGCAACTGTCCGCCTGAACTATGTTTCACATGATGTGGAGGCATGCGATCCTTTTGATGGCGTGAATCTCACGCGCGGCTAAATATAGCGTGGAGACTTGGCATCCTGTGTTGCTGGAATCCAAAGGCCGCTCTGCCGGGACAATGATGTCGTTGCATCACGTTGCGTCCGAGATACATCAGCGTCTTTCATTGCTCGGCGGCCACACCTTCCTTTCACTTCCCTCTCTGTCTGATGCCGCTTTTCTCATCCGGACAATAGCGTATTAGTCGGGAAAAACACGCCCCGCCCACCCTCATGTGCTTGCATTTAAACCAAATGTTTGACATTCTGTAGGCGTCGTCTTGGGCAAATAGATCTCCTGCCACTTTATCTTTATTTTCCCTGTCTGTAAACACCACATGTGCTTGAATCGTCTTTGTTTATTTAGCAGGGTCGCGCCACTAGGCTGCAGGCTAGGGAGAAGTTAAAACAAATAGAAGACACTTCTACTCTCGGGTGAAACTATTGTACACGCAGCAAATTCTTGCTGAAAAAAAATAAGGGCTTTTCATAGGCTGAGCAGTTCCTAACTATTGTGTATTGCTTTCCTCTAGTTTAGCTCAGACTTCTCCACCCTGATCTGTTACCGCTGCCTGTTTAGACTGCGCTTTATAAACGTTCGATTGTGCGCGGGGGTCTTGAGCGTCT
>NC_142388.1:6190000-6332500 GCF_059441005.1 Hippichthys cyanospilos | reverse complement strand
TTTAAACCTGTTGAGGAATGTAAAACCCCTCAGAAAATCTTTTTTAGGGCGGAGGAAGGATATTTGTAACATCTGTCATCTGAATATACAAGCAGAACAGTTTAAGGTTGCAACAGTTTGCATAAGTACAAAAAAATAGAAATTATGGAAGAAAACCCCTTTTTAGATCTTGGTGGGTGTTTTACTGGCGAAAATTGTGATTTTGGTAAGTAGCAAAGATTTCATTTCTGTCATTCTTGACGCTTATGTGTGTTTGGCGTCTGTTTCGCACAGGAGGAACCAGCCAGGCGACCGACAGAAAGCCCTGGACATCATGCTGCCCCTAGTGGAGACCGAGGAGCAGGTGGCTTCGGACATCTACTGCCTGGTAGGGCGGATCTACAAGGACATGTTCCTGGAATCGCATTTCGCCGACACTCAAAGCAGAGACCGCGGAACACACTGGTGAGTGAGATGAGTTAGGGGGGTGTGAGACGTCTCATCATCGGACAGTGACGCAGTTACTCAGAAATGGGCGCGATAGGATTTGGAAACTGGATTGCAGAGAAATTGCAAATCTCATTGTCATGCACTACTGTAAATGATGTGTCTTTGGAATGATTTAAATTCTTACAATTGCACAGGAATGGTAAAAATGACGTACACTGCATTGTTCAAATGACACTTAAATAGCACAATTCAGACATGTGTAGTGTGAAAAGAAAGAAATGTAATTTGATCAATACTTCAGGTCCTAGTAAGTCCAAATTTAACTTTTGCTTACCGGTCGTTATTGTTAAATTGGAAGTGAAAATGCAAATTATTATCTCTGCAACTTACTTCTTGTAATTCCTCCTAAATTCTATTGGCTTAAAATAATTTCACCCTTTAAGAGTCATCAAATGCATCCGCTTGTTTTTTTTGAGAAAATGTACATGAACTCTAATCTTGAGCAATTTCTCTTTCAAATCAGATCCGGCTCACAAGGAGGTTTAACCAAAAATGATTTTGAAGCATTTAAAAAAAAAAAAAAAAAAAAGTGAATTGGAGCCATTCATTCGCTGTACAGTACATAACCATAAACGAAAATGCTTATTTTTATAACTAATGCCCAGATAAATTGACTAGTTGCTTTGGCAAAATAGCTCGTTGATCACCTGACAGAAAGTGGAACACGACGTTCGCTTTAGCATTAGCATCTAGCTTCGTCTATAATATAACTTGTTCGAAGGTACAATACTTGCAAAAGCAAATGCGTTTGAACATTTTCAAAACAACTAGCTTTTACGTACGTTGAAACACATTTGCACACGTTTGATCCATATTTGAACCGTATTTGCGTTTACATGTGCTAGTAAACACATTCAAACTAGTTTCCGATCAAAAACTTCTCCTCCACATTAGCTGCTCCATCCAGCCGCAGAATGTAGAAGAATACACAAGCTGATTTTCGCTACGGTGGCGAAAAAGCAAGATGAAATTGATGTTTGCGGTTAAATGGAAACCGCTTTCAAGTTTTCATATCAGTTGACGTATTGTTATGTCCCATCTGGCTGTTATTGGCCTGTCGCAACACAGCAGTGGTTCCTAATAGCCTTCATTCCCTCAGATGAACGTATTACTCATTAGATAAATGCTACTGTCGTTTTGTGGCCTCAACTCAATATGGCTCTAATTGCAATTTCCACCTTGAAGTGTTTCTCCGAGCTGCAGGAGACGTGTAAAGTTATCTATTATTTCAGATTGAAGATGCCGGGGAATTTTAGATGACGCATTTCTCGGAAGCGGCATGTTTATTAAAGGTATTTGTCCTCGTCTCTCTCGAGGTTTAAAATGGGCTTTGAGTCGGAGCCAACGCTGCACTCTGGTATCAACTACGCTGTTCTGCTTCTGGCGGCTGGACATCAGTTCGAAACGTCCTTTGAGCTTCGCAAAGTGGGTGAGGACTCAGTTTTTTTTGTTTTATTTTTTTCAACGTACATAGAAAAACAATGTCTAGAGAAGGCTGAAATCACTTTTTTTTTTCGTTTTGTTTTTTTCTACGAATTTTTGAACTCCATACCTGCGGGAACCCCCATTTTGAGAGAGACGCAGTACAAACTTTCGCTGAATAATATTATATTTTTTGAAAAAATGCATGATGAATGACCCGACACTGATCCACTGTCCTTGATGTGTCCTTGATAGTATATTCTAGTTATGACTTCGGTTTACAGTACTGTAGTTGTCCTTTTTTTTTTCTTCATGAATTGTATATTGTAGCTTGGATGAAAGAAATCCTGTAATTATGAGAAAAATTCTGCCCACAAAACTGGTGGTCTTTCTTTATTATTGTGAAGCAGTGTTTCATTACTTTTGGTTTTACGCAAAATGACTAGCATAGAGGAAGTGAGGAATGCCAGGAATCAGCCTGCAGCGCCTTCCGTTAGCCCAGCCCCTCGGCCTTCTTAAAACCTGCTTCTGATTTCTCCTTTTTGTTTTGCAACCCCTTCCTCGTATTTCTTCTTGTACATTAAAAAAAAAAAAAAAACATAAATGTCGAATTTCAGCATTGATATAAATTTGAAGAAGAGAGTCCCATCAGAGATGGTGTGAATATGCCCCAATTGGGCTGTGTATTCGTGTTGAGAGCCAAAATTTGGAGTGCTATTGAACGCAGCGCCATCTGTTTAGCTTGGCAAATGTTACTCGCATTTTGAAATCCAAATGAAATCATTTAAAAGAATGAATTAAGCTCATAAATCAAGGTATGATTGTTTATGGTTATTGTAGCATTACAAAAACTACTTTAAAACAATCAAAAGTACTTTGATAGAGGACAATCAGTTCCTTTTAGTTTTGCATCATGTTGCTTTGTTTTTTTTTGCTTATATTTTGGAATCTGCGGTTTTATTTTTTCTGATTGAAAGGCAGCGACATTGTTCTTCATGCAAATGTCTAATGTAATCAACTTTACTTCTGTGTTAGCAGTACAGAATATTCCAGACAAGCTTACATCGTCGCCATAGAAACACATCATCATGAACTCAGACCTCCTGTTGTGTTATCAGTATTAAGTCGCTCAGGATTGCTACGATGACATCATCTCATTGCAGGGGTGAAGCTGAGCAGCCTGCTGGGTAAAAAAGGCAGCTTGGACAAGTTGCAGAGTTACTGGGATGTGGGCTTCTTCCTGGGCGCCAGCATTCTGGCCTGTGACAACACCAGGGTCATCCAGGCCTCCGAGAAGCTCTTTAAACTCAAAGCACCCATCTGGTGAGAAAACACATACTGTAGGAGCTTATGGGAAGAGGATGTTCTCAGAGAGAAAAAAAAAAATGTTTTGGAGCGCCGTCCGTCTCTAGCAGGTGTCTGGTCTAAAATGTGCTCCACTTTCAATTCAAAGAGCTTAGTTGCCATCTGCGTGCGAGCAATTGGTTTATTTAGCATGGCGAAAATACAACGAGCGGCTCGTCATTAGTTAATACAAATGAAGACGCTCTTCTGTAGCTGCACATTGCGTCTCAAATATGCACAGCAGCTGCTGTTGTTTCGGCGTTATTTTCAATAAAAGAAGCAAGCAGAGGGAACCACCGTCCGAGCCTATCCTTACTAATATGGAGAGGATCATGTAAAATGTCTGTGTCCGGCAAATAATGAATAAATGAACGCTTATTGAACTGAAAAATGTTTCCTTTTTCAATTTTATGTGACTTCCCATATTTTACTTAGTGGAGTTTAAAAAAAACAAGTGATTAATTGCAAGTATGAATGTTTTTTTAGGTACCTTCGTTCCTTGGTGGAGACAATATTGATCTATAAGCACTTCAAGAAGCCCTGCGTAGAACAGCCGGCCCCTAAACTGGAATTGATGGACTTCTGGATGGACTTTCTAGTTGAGGCAACCAAAAAAGACGTCTCCTCTGTGCGATTTCCTGTGAGTGCAACCAGGCAGAGAATTAATGTCACGTTACTACTGGTTCTACATGAAAAGAAAAAAAAAACCTGCTAGTAAACATTCTCTTGTAAAACTAAAGATGACTTTAATAAAACCGGTTTGTATTCTTTGCCCAGGTGTTGATATTGGAGCCTACAAAAGTCTACCAGCCTTCGTATTTGTCCATAAACAAAGACGTAGATGACAACACGGTGTCCATCTGGCATGTCACTCCAGACGACAAGGTCTGCTTGATTTCTGAAAGATGTATTTTTTGACTTGCTTCACTGATTTAGCACACTCTCCAAGTGTTTTAAAGAGGCAAATTCTTCACATTAAATTTGTATACAATTCACTTCCAGTTTCTATCATCAACTAAAAAGTTGTGCTGATCTCAAACGCCAAGTGATGAAACACCGCCATCTACTGGCGTCTGTTTGTCACTCTAGTTGCATCAATGCTTCATAGGAAAGTGTCAGAATTAGGCACTAAATTAGGCACTAAATTAGGTAAACAGTTACTAAAGTTATAGATTACTTGATTACTCTAGTACTCGAGTAATTCAAGTATTTCATTACTTCAATACTTTTAATACCTGAAGTAATGAATTAGGTAACTAATCCGTTCATATAAAGTATTTACTTCAGTACCCATAACAAAGTAACTTATTAGTTTAGCATTTAATTCCCTAAAGTTTTCATTATTTCAATACTTCAACACAAGAATTACTTCAGTACCTTTATTGCCCAAAAGTAATGAATTACTTAAGTAACAAATTCATTATTTACTAAATTGTTAAGGTAACTTGAGTACAAATTACCAAAGTAACAATTACTTAAGTACCTAATTTCCTAAAGTAATTAATTGCTTGAGTACTTTATTACATAAAGTTATAAATTAAATTAGTACTTTTGGTACGTAATGTAATCAATTACTTAAATACCTAATTCATCAATTACTTAATTCATCTGGCATGTTTACACCCTCCTTTAGCCAAAGACCTGAAAAAAAAAGTGAAAAGAAGTCTCTGGTTTTGAATGCGTTAAAAAAAAAAAAAAACGCACCGACCGCTCTATTTGTCAGACAAAACTTCCGTGAAGATGACTAAGTTAATGACTTATATTTCATATTTCAATGCTTTATTGTTCCTCTCCTCATCTTCCTTGCCCTCATCAAACATTTCCTGAAGCAAATGAAATAAAATAACCGCTGATGTGTTACCTCATTACCTAAGGTCCATTGACCCATTTTTGGATAATGCCACCAATGTTCAACTACTCCAACGCGGCGCTCAGCAAATGATATTCCACACAGGAAATTGTGATTTATTCCCTGCCCGAAGCCGCGCCGGTGTTTTAATCAGTTGATCATTACTGTATATGGCTTGTCCCGCAGAACAAGGGGATTCACGAGTGGAACTTCAGCGCCACGTCAGTGCGAGGCGTCAGGTCAGTGGTTCAACCGTATCGTTCATTATTTAGCTTTATTACTGGTGGAGAACCGCAAGAAGCGTTACAGGAAATGCAGAGGCGCGGATGTGTACATTGATTGGCCCTCTCATACTGCCGTCCGCTTCGGTCAGTTACTCGGTTCTCCGCGGCTCACTTTTGCGCCGGTCTCGGAGGAATTCCATTTCAGCACAGAGGAATGGAAGGCTCACACGTTGCTAGGGAACCACTCCTTCTCGGAGCCCACTCAGACTGTGAGACATCATGGCGGGCCATCCAAGTCTATATACTGTGCATTTACTCCGGGATTTCATTACTGAATCGGTCATTATTATGTCAGCGTTATTATTATGAACATGATGCATGTAATGCAAAAAGCGTAACGTGATGGCTTGGTGTTTCTCCACAGCATCTCCAAGTTTGACGGGCGCAGTGCATTCCTCTACGTCCTTCATAACGCGGAGGACTTCCAGATTTATTTCTGCACGGAGATGCACTGTAAAAGGTTGGCGTAATCTGCATCTTTGCTTGGAACTTTTATTCATGATTTTGTCCTTGTTGGGGCCTGACCGACAGGGATGTTTTTAGGCCGTTGAACAAGTACTTTGAAAATGTATGCTGAATAAAATATCTTTTTTTTTTCTTTTACATTTCAATAGATTATCAATGCGCATTTTATCTCTGTTTGGTTCCCGTGCAATACTAAAAAGCTATGGGTCGAATTTTTGGAGTCCCAGCTTTTGTTAATATCCCAATAACCACTGATGCAAATACATCAAAATATATATATAATATGTATATAATAATAGTTTGTTGGCCCAGAAGTGAAAGGAGACTAGCGGAGAATTTACTGCCTGTCAAGCCACACAATTTTGTCAAGCATCCACACGTTGTAGGGAAGCCAGACAATGCTTCAAAATAAAATGTGGGATATCAAATGTATGAAAAGAACGTCATGAGACGCTTTTATTTTGAAGTTACTCTCTGTTACTATTTATTGTTTCATATTTTGATGTCAAAAGCAAGCAAAAAAAAATTACCCAAATACTTTTTCTAATTTTCTATTGGATTTCCCAAAATGTATCAAAAATTCTCAGCAGCCCTGAATTAAACAAAATAGGCAATGTTTTGCCCAGATTGCAGCTTTGTACATCTTTAAAAATTTTCAGTCATGACTTGGAATGACTGTCAGTTCATAGCTGTGCATTTTCAAGCATTTATAGCTTCCAATTTTTTGACCTCAAAATGTATTGGCGACCATTTGACTGCAATGGAGCCTCCGAATCTTTTGCCTGGTGCCATATACAGCATCCAATAATACTCACAGGCAATCTTAAATTTAAACTTGCCTGTATACTGTAAAAAAACCCATGACAGCATACTCTAAAACACTCACTTTTGGAACCTGCGGAAGAATAATATCGCGCAATAAGGATCCCACACTCTCATCTGTCAGCTCAGCCCTCAGGTGCAACATTTCACACAGTAGCGTCCCTGCCAACACCCTTTGCTTCTTTTTCCTCCCGTTTGTGGTCCGAGCGCAGCAAAGACCCAAGCGCTTGAGTGTTGAGACTTTTCCCAGCTCCGTGATGTGGCGTGTGAGCATCAGTGAGTCATGCTCGCTGTTGTCATGGCGCTCTTCTGTGTATAACGGAGCGTAAAGCGAGCCGTTGGATGAGAAGGAAGGCGGAGAGCCAAACCGAGTTGATACGTGCGCATCTTGCGTGCGCACGTGCAGCACCTAAATGCACGCTGCGCGGCAGTATGACAAAGTGCTAAATCTCAGGTTGTGTACGGCGAGAGTGTTAAAGGTCGGCATCTTGTCGCTGCGCGTGTGGGAGGTGTGCTTAGAAACATACTGAAACGCCGTCTGGAGAAAAGCGCCAGCCAAATATGGTAACGATAGGTAGGGCTGCGAGTAGTGATTGTTTTAATAATTGGTTAACTCTTTTTAGGTGAGCTGTTTAAAAACAAAAGCTTGCTAGGTAATTAGAATCCTTCTGACTGCCCGTAGTTGTTTTTTGTTTTTTTTTCCGCAAAAGCTTTAAAAGTAGTAATTGACGTCAGTTGTCGATGGCGCTGCTCAATAGGGTTTCCGTTGACGTCCAATGGCACGCAAAGTGTTAATCTGTTCATCATTATGTAATTTTTTTTTAGTAGTACCGTCTTTTCTGGACTATAAACCGCACCGGCATATAAGCAAAAAATCAACATATTTATTGAAAATAGATGGATATTTTTAACATAGCACCCACAGAAAATAACAGTTAAATAGCAGTTCAAAATCAAAATTAATAGTTGTATAGTCTTAGTCTCGATTGATTAATACATGAACACATTGCGCATAATTCATATATATAGTCATAAACATATAAATGCAGTCATATATGTATATCAAATTTACACATCACAAACATTTATATAAGATCTTTTTCAATTTAGACATTTTTTTAGCACAGCTAGTGATTAGCATCTTTTCAGTTCTATTCCACAGTTGAGCCATAAATTGACACCTTGAAAACCCTGTCAGATAAGACGCATTGGACTATAAGCCACAGGGCTCAAATCATGAGAAAAAAGTCATGGCTTAGCTTATAGTCAGAATAAAATGGTAGTTTTACAGCTGACATGGAAGGCTGAAAGTCAACAACAGCAAAAAATAAAAATGGTCTATTTTTTGTTAGTCTATAAAATTAAATCACTAGAGGCTGAAATTCCAAGGATTTAGACAATTTTAAATGGATGTTCAATACCACACTTTTTTCCCCCATAGACCTAGCTTCAGAAAGGTGACTCCATATTATGCGGTGTTAAAAAAAATAAATAAACTATCAAGACGTGCAAGAACACTTGAGACACAGGCCAATACATATTTAATGTTTGAACTAAATAGCCCTTCTTTTTTTTTTTTTTTTTGGTCAGGTTCTGCGATCTGGTCAACAGCATCACCGAGGAATCTTGGAGAGGTCCAGATGAGGGAGATTGCGATACTGATGCCTTAGAGGTGAAAAGAACCATTTTTTTTTAATATGGCTTGAACTCTGAAGGGAATCTTTTGTCCATATTTGCATTACCATTTGCATGACGGAACTTGCACATGCTGGAAATGGGTTTGCAGTATGACTACGAGTACGACGAACACGGTGAGCGAGTGGTTTTGGGAAAAGGCACATTTGGAGTTGTGTATGCGGGCCGAGACCTCAGCAACCAGGTCCGATTGGCCATCAAGGAGATACCAGAGAAAGACAGCAGGTGAGACATTGAGGTTGTCTGGAAAGTCTGAAATAAAAAATGTAAGTTTTTTCTTGGTCAAACTTGAATGAATACTAAACTTATGTTTCAAACTTATGTTATGTTACTAAACTTATGTTTGTGTGACATTTTCAACAGTTAAAAGTAGCTACCACTTTATTTTCAAAACGATACCAGTGCAACTTTTCTTCTTTGCTAACTTTGCTTCTTATTGTTTGTTTGTTATTAATATATTACATTTATTTTTAAGACTCTGGTTTTATAACATTTAAATTATAAGAGTTTTGAGGCCAGAACGGATTGACTCTATTCTCATTCATTTCAATGTTAAACGGTACTTCAGTTTATAAAGAGACTATTTTACATATTTTTTCCTGGTCCATCACCATCAATCCACCATTTTTTTCAAGCCGGACCAAACGATAACCGTCAGTCTGTCATTTAAGGTAATGAAGTTTTATAGAAAAATAGAATCTGTATTTTCTCAGTCTGGGTTTTGCTAACAAAAGTTGGCCCATTAATACAACACATGGCGGCCTCTCGTGTCGTCTTTTTTTATGCTCCATTACTGCCGATACTCATTTGGAAGTTTCCCTTCTGAAGAGGGAGTGAGAAAACCAGATCAAGAATGGTGTCTGGGGCTTTGTGGATTAGATTGCAGCTCACACGAGAGGCTGCTTTGAGCAAAAGAAGTGCGGTCGGCAGACTCCCAGACTGAGCGATGACACTGGCACACTGATACGCTCACCATATGTCTTGGCAACACAAAGTGGTGAGAATCTGGCTGAATAATTCAGAAAGGGTGCAACCTGACAGACTCGATGTGTTTTATATAAATCCACTCATCTAAACACGATTAATATTGTGTTTGCGGACTATATGTATATTAGTTAGCAAAATTTCTACCTGGCATGACACCTTCTTGTGACTGGCTCCAAGTAAACCCTTAAAAATCACTTTTTTTTTTTTTTTTAACTGCCAGTACTTTATTTTCAGATACTCACAGCCCCTCCATGAGGAAATCGCACTCCACAAGCACCTGAAGCACAAAAACATCGTCCAGTACCTCGGCTCCATCAGCGAAAATGGCTTCATCAAGATTTTTATGGAGCAAGTGCCTGGAGGTTAGCATGCTGCTAAAGTTGGCTTTGCACGATTACTGCTAATGATAATGATACATTTTCTCACTGTTTTTATTTTGGGTTTTCTTCATCAGATTTTTTTTGTTTCAAATTGATGTGTTTTCTGTTTGTTGTTGCGGCATGATGGAGAGAGGTGTGGGGATGTGGACCCAAGATGCCGGGAGACACAGAAAAAATAATTGAATATGAAGATAATAAAAAGGAAAACAAAGTCAACAACTGGCTACAAACTAATAAACCAAAACTTGGAACCAAACTACCAAAATACTAAAACTATGTATAGACTATTACTCATACCACTTGTACAGTGAAGGTTAGCATTATCTTACTTTGTCTTTATTGCTAGTTATGACAGGGATCTTGCAGAGAAGGTTTCGAAATGCTGGTGAATCCACAATGGGAAGCGGCGGCATATCTTCTACATACGACATACTCCGTGCGAGAGAGCAAACCTCCACGTGTTTTTTTTCTCGCTAATTTTATGTTATTATGGCACCGCTCTAAATTTTTTTTCAAATTACTGGTCCTAAAATGGACATTTCTTTAGGTGTTGCACACAACATGCACATAACGATTATATTCTTTTGTCTTTATTGCTGTAGTAGATACTAAGAATAGGAAGTAAATATTTTGCCCCGGACTTTTCTCCTCCGATCTCACGGTGTTTTTTGGTGTAAAAAAAACACCACTCTCAGGCTAAAAATGCATTATAATGCATTGCGTTACTCTCTTTTGTAACGAGTGCAATATTACTTTTTTTTAAAATATATTACACTACCATCATTTTTCTGTGTTGGGCTTGAGGAGTATCTAGTATCTTAAGTTTCCATAAGAATTTCACGCAACTCCAATTCCAACCGAGGCTCTGGGTGATATGGCCAAAAAAAAAAAAAAAGTATTTGTCTGGGGCAATTACCAAGTAATAAAGTCAAGAAATAATTTTTACATGAATTTTGATTTATTAAAAAAAAAAAATCACACATACTTCCTGTCTGGTCCATCAGCTATTCAGAGTTTGCCATGTTAATGATAACGACCACACATCCTTATATTAAAAGATAAAAGAAGAAAATCTGCAATTTTCCAAGTTCCAATTGTTATATACTGTTACTTGAATGATTTCTAATGATGTCTAATGTTGCACCTGTTGCGCCTAGGGAGTCTTTCTGCACTGCTCAGATCCAAGTGGGGGCCCCTGAAAAACAACGAACCCACCATAGGTTTCTACACGCGGCAGATCCTGGAGGGACTCAAATACTTGCACGACAATCAAATCGCGCATCGGGATATCAAGGTAGGGCTGGGCCAAAAAAAGAACATTTTCTTCAAATTCTGGGTGATTAGAATTTAATTGAGTTTAATGGAAGACATAAACCCAATAAGGTACAATTACTGCCTTTTAAAGGCACTTTTTTCTACTTGATGCTGACGGAAAATGACATCACTTGTGCTGAAAACCTGATTAATGGCCAATCATGGCTCACATGTTGGTCATGTGACAGTCATAAGTTGAACCATGATTGATCATTATCTGAGCCTGCATTGCATGAAAAGACAAAAAAATTGTATTTGTGCGTGAAAAATATCTTAGCTATCAAATGACCTCGTTTGATCCAATTCAACAAATATTTTCAACTGTTAGGCTAAAGCAGTACTCCATTATATTTTACCAAGCCCCACCCCCAAGGAAAGAGAAAACATTTTGCCGCCCCCCCCACTTGACGCACTGACTATAAGTAAGATTGTTGATAGAAATTGTATATAAGTATATCTAAACCTATATCCTAACAAAAGAAATAAAAAACATATACCGTACATCAACTGTTGGTTAATTTTTTACAGCGTTTATACGAGTTACAGCTTAGTCAAAAACAGAAAAAAAAAATGCATCCTGAAAAAAAGATGAAAATTGTAAACATGTCTTATACCTACCGTGTCTGTGTGATTTATTGCCCAGCTCTTTATCAAGGGAACATTGTTTTCATTTTACTGTACATGCAGATTATGTGGTTTCCTAACCTTTAATGAGTCAAACCTATTTCGCTTTATTAATAGAAGCCATCCAGGTCGTTCATGACAAAACCACACTTTAGTCCACATGTATTTACCCAAGCAGCAACAACAGCGAACGTATCGTGCCTTCTGCCCGATTTAACATGCACAGCAAATCCAGGGCTGCATGCGATTTTCACGTGTTATGACGCAACCGTGCATGTATGTCTCATACGAAGCTCAACAATGCGTTGGCTCGCCGGACTGGGAGTTGTTCATCTCACTGTGTTTTTTTTGAACTCCTCAGGGTGATAACGTGCTAATCAACACCTACAGCGGCGTGCTAAAGATATCGGATTTTGGCACATCAAAGCGCTTGGCTGGGATTAACCCCTGCACTGAGACGTTCACAGGTACACAATGCCCTCACTTTACCCCTCGTTTGAGACATTAGCATGAAATGTGGGCAGGATTATGCAAAAGCAGGAAACAGCTTTGTGTGAAACTTCTGCAAAGGAGTACGGCGTGGTGCAAGGTTAGGCAAAAGGAATTATCCTGAGCCACAATAAATCTTAATAGTGTTTACATAATCACACCCACAGACAAAAACAGCACCTCCGATGCCAACCGACAAAGTGAGTGACTCATTAACCCTTGTGGCATTATATTACAGATTCTGGAAATTTCCAGCAGATGATTAAAACATGTCAAATTTAAAGATGCAATGGTTCTGATATTTCTATGTGATTGCAGATGGACGTGCGAGATTTTGTGTACATAAATGATCATTGTTCAAATTTTGGACCATATAAAACAATTCTAATTGTAATTTTTCAGATGCGTCTTAATAGGGTTTATTATATTGATTTTGCTGCGATTTTTGCAACATTCTGTTGAGCGGTGGTCAAACTATGACAGTAAACAGAAAATTATTTGTTGACGCGTTTCACCTCAAGACAGTAGGTGGCGGTAGAGACCAGTTAAAGTGTCATCGTCACTTCACCTAATTTTTTTGTGGGTGTTAATAAATTTAACCTACATATGTATGGATAGAACTGATGCCACTGAACAATTTGAGTGGTTGAAGGGAAAAAAATAAATAACTAATCACGCCTTTTAAAGCATTTACAAAATTGAAAAAAACTACAATGTGTGCACAAGGGTTAGATTTGCCGATTCTGCAAAAAAGTGTTAAACAACACCCCCGTTTGAGAAGCACTGGATTAGTGTGTGGTCTGTGGTCAAATGAGGCAGGTTTGCATTTGTGGCACACTTTTGCTCGCCTTGGATTCAAGCGCTTGACATCCAAGTGGAGCAGGAGGCTTCACCTTGAAGTGAGGCCGAACTTGTTGAGTAAACATGACTGTTCCTTTTTATAGGTGAGCTCTGTTTTAAATGAGCCGCCGCCTGTTTTTAGCACACTCCTCACAGCAGTGAATAGTCTGCAAGCTATTATTAGCACATTCGCTCAATGAGCGTGTTATTTCTGGAAGTAACCACTCTTGCTGTAGGCTATAATAAAAGCCCCTTTATTATAAGTTTGTTAGAATGATTTCATTTCGAGGGAACCCAAACAAGAAGCTCAAGATTATGTTTTGGCAGCAAAGATGTTATTTTCTATGAGGGCCTGTTGGATTCCAAAATGTATTATGCAAAGTGCAAGTACATAGAAAAGAGATGGTGCGCTAGCTTGCATCTTTTGATTACCAAGGCAGAAGCATGGTGGTCCTGTGGTTAGCATGT
This sequence comes from Hippichthys cyanospilos, assembly GCF_059441005.1. Lineage (NCBI taxonomy): Eukaryota > Metazoa > Chordata > Actinopteri > Syngnathiformes > Syngnathidae > Hippichthys > Hippichthys cyanospilos. The sequence goes on along the minus strand of NC_142388.1, from coordinate 6,319,028 downwards.
CTGAGGTTTTGGGTCGGGGTCTTTACTTCGGCCTCCCACTTGGCAAAAACAATGCTCAATGCGATTGGTGTTAAATTAGCTGGCTCCAAAAAAAAAAAAAAAAAGCAAGCACCACGGAAAATGAATGAACGGAGGGTTACCATGGCAACCCGGGACTTCTTATTAACACATCCTGAACATTTCAATCCGTGCTATGCTACTTAAGAGGATTTTTATTCTTTCATTTATTTATTTTAGGGACACTACAGTACATGGCTCCGGAGATTATAGACAAGGGTCCTCGTGGTTACGGCAAGCCAGCAGACATCTGGTCTCTGGGTTGCACCATTATAGAGATGGCTACCGGGAAACCTCCTTTCTATGAATTAGGAGAACCACAGGCTGCTATGTTTAAGGTAAGAGCAAAGATCAGATTTTTATTTTTTCACGTTACGAAGTGGAATACTACGGTTTTTTTTTTCATCCCCTCTTTACAGCATTTTTCCCGCTTTACAGCATCGATTACGAAATTCAAACTTAGCAGTCAGTGTGCGTGCGTATGACTCTGCATGCGTCTCTAAAATGCTGGTCTGCTATTGGTCGGCGTCATGGCATCACTAAGGTGCTGGTCTGCTTTTGGTCTGCGTCACAGTGTTGCTAAGATGCTAAAGTTTTTACCGTGAGTACTTACAATATCGGAATTATTGTGCATTTTAGTGCTTAATTCCAACTTGAATTGGTTAGCCGTGGGTCCCAAGATTGCGAGTGAGTTTTAAAGGGAGAAGAAGATGATTAGCGTGGAAACGAAGCTGGAGATAATCAAGAAATACGAAGAAGGCTAGGCTAGGCTAGGCTAAGGATTATGGCTTTAAGTAGCTCAAGTCACGTAAAATAAAAGGTAAATAAAATGTCATTTTTTCTTTATATATTTTTTATTTATGATGTTGTTTGATTATTATATTAAAGTAGTACTTATTATACTATTTTGTCACAAATGTTTAATATGTATATAACATTTTTATGTTTTGCGCGCATTAGCAAATTACCATAGGTTTCTATTGCCCGCCATACGATGATTTCAATACCTTACGATCCGAACTCCGAAATGGATTAGTTTTGCATGGCGGGGGTCAACTGTAGATCTAGATATCTGTCTTGAAAAAATGTGAAAATTAAAATTAAATAATGACTTATAATGGAATCATCTTTCAAAATGTTGTAACTCTTGACAACACCGATCACAGTTGTCAATTAATTTCTTACTCTTATAATTGAGATGTTTCTTCATGAATAGTTTTCCAAGTCTTGGGATCGTCCCCTTTTTTTTGTCTCGGTGGAAAGAAATAACGTGAATGAGCTCACGCCTCTCTGCCTGTGTCAACAACGCTGCACTGTAACGTGATCACGCCGAGTAGAAACCTTAAACATCGTCCGTACTATTGTTTAAACAAACATGACGCATTCATGTTTTCCACTGCTCGCTTGCGTGCGTCTTTCTTTGAACGCACTGACGTTTGTGAGACGCTTGCCAAATGTATGAATTTTTATCTCGGTGCCAGCATTGAGGAGAGCGCAGTACAGTTCTTTAAAGGTCGTCTGGAACGCATTATAGCACACCCATCTGAGAGCGGATCATGGAATATTCCATACCATGTTGAGTTGAAAACGTCTGTGAATTTGCCTAGCGTTTTGCTGCCAAATGTCTCATGAAGTAAACAATTGTCTCCTAAGGGCTGGATTCCAAATAGAATGTGAATATGCTCCCATTTTATTGGGCCTTGTCAAAGGTGCAATCAGTCACGAAAACATAAATCGTAGCTGAGGTATTTAATTTACGTCTTCTCATCCCTGTGGAATGTCTTGCTAATCGCAGGTCAACATTCCTCAACGGCGACGACGAGACATTTTAGCGCCGGCGTTGCCAAGAAAGTCCCGTGCGTGAACTTTGACTGTTACTTATCTGCCGCATAGCCGCCATTTCACCCAAGACGCAAATATTTTCCCACGGGGGGAATTACCCGTCGGGCTGTGTGCGCTTTTCTGCAGGTGGGCATGTTTAAAATCCACCCCGAGATCCCGGAGTCCATGTCAGCGGAGGCCAAGGCCTTCATCGTGCGCTGTTTCGAGCCCGACCCGGACCGGCGAGCCACCGCCTACGACCTGCTCACCGATGAGTTCCTCACCGTCACCAGCCGCAAGAAGAGGAGTAAAAGTAGCTTCACCGGTGAGTACGCCTCACCGCATTTTTCCATTTGATTTCTTAGTCAAGTCGGCAGTAATCCCCGCAAACAGGGCTCTTTGTTTATTAAGCGCATAATCTTGTGATTAGATGAGGAAAGGTTAAACAGCTTGTGCCTTATTGAAAATGTTTTTCTTCCATGCTTTACTGTAATCGTTAACAACTGTGGAGCCACTCACGTATTATTTGCTTCTTTTTTTTTTTTTTTCACAGCTCTGTCACCAGGCACAGGTAAGTGATGTTGTTTTTGGACCATTCTACGTCTCTTACTGCTATTTTATGGATCATGCAGAGTTATACTACTGGACCAGACTTGAGTCCTGATTTCATAACAACAACCCATTAAAAATCTCTTAATATAAACAGTACAAGTCAAAATCCATCATCTATCTATCTATCTAGCTAGCTATCTATACATATATATATATATATATATATATATATATATATATATATATATATATATATATATATATATATATATATATATATATATATATATATATATATACAAACATATACATACATACTGTTCATATACATACAAACATACACACACACACATATATATATATGCACACACACTAAATATCTATACGGTAAATGAATAATACCTATGATTCAATACCTAACTCATGGAAGACACATATTAATACATCTTTGGAATTTATTAATCTAATTGTGACATTTAAGCAAATTCGGCATGAGCTATGAATTTTAAGATCATGTTAAAACTGGTTTACAATCTGCGTGTTTCAGATGTTTTTGAATGAATCTTAAAATGAAAGACACAAGGGTGTCCAATTTTTGGATTTGCACTTGTTTGTTCAGAGTACCTGCGCAGCATTTCCCTGCCGGTCCCCGTGGTTGTCGAGGACACCAGCAGCAGCAGCGAGTATGGCTCCGTCTCCCCTGACAACGACCTCAACAGCAACCCCTTCATCTTCAAGCCCAGCGTCAAGTGCTACAGCGAGCGCGATGTCAAGGGGCCACGCTCGCTTTTCCTCAGGTACAATGAATCATGCCGCATTTTTGTCGCCGCCTATTAGTTCTATCAAGAACCGAAATGAACAATTTGCCGTCTTTTCACATCTTCGGTCTTTTCAGCATCCCGGTTGAGAACTTCGAGGACCACAGCGCCCCTCCGTCTCCTGAAGAGAAGGATTCGGGTTTCTTCATGTTGAAGAAAGACAGCGAGAGGCGAGCCACCTTGCACCACATCTTGACTGAGGACCTGGACAAGGTGGTGGCCAACCTGATGGAGGCCCTCGCGCAGGTTAGCTTGCAAAATGACACCCGCGCTTGGAAAATGGCATGAAGCTAACCTCAGTTGTCCTGATTTTGGACCGAACCTTCAGGGATCGGAAGAAATGAAGATGAAACCTCAGCACATCTCCACCCTGGTCCTCAGTCTGGCCGACTTTGTCCGCCAGGCCGACAGGAAAATCATCGCCCGCACGCTGTCTCAACTTAAGCTGGAGTTGGATTTTGACAGCACGGCCATAAGCCAGCTGCAAGTCGTACTCTTCGGCTTCCAGGATGCTGTAAGTAGCGCGGACGTGCGTGAGGATCACGTGTGTGTCATTCAGTAATTATGGTACATGATGTTTGAAGAAAGGTCGGTCTGATTTTCCTCTTTTGAAGCAATACTGCCAATTCAGTGGTTTTAAGTGGGAGCAATGAGTCTAGGGGCAGGAGCAGGTTGTTTTTGTTTTTTTTTTGTAGTGGAATTCAGGGCCAAGGGCTACATCAAAAAATCCAAAAGGATTTGTTATGAAAAATGTTTGTGCACCTTTGGTGCAAATTCAGCATTGCATAAGCCTTCGATGAAGTAGTGCTCTGACGCCTCCTGTTGGTTCAAAGGAAAATGACAGCGGAAAAGACAAGTAGTGCATAAAAACAAGCTCAATAAAATAGTGTGGGTTTTTTTATTGTTATTTGGAAATGGGAAATATATATAAGATACACACGATACTGTGGTTTCGGGGTTAGTACGTCTAAAAATCAATCTTAAAATTATTCACACATATCCATTTGTGATTTTCACGTTTTTAAGCCACACGTGCCACAAACATTTTAACGATAATTACATGTTTTTCCGCTTTTACAAACCTCCGTAATCTTTATCTTAATTCTTCAATAATTTATCTTGAGTTACCATCTCTAAATGTTAAATTCCGCTTGTGCTTTCTCGAGTTTATTTTCGAATCAACCATCACCGGTCCTCAGATATATTTGTGTGCTTCCTCCTCCATCCTCCAGGAGGCAGTGTTTTTCTCTCCCATTGAACCGAAAGAACTAAAAGCACCAGAATGCCTGAATTTGTGAAATGTGGATGTTTTCAGGTGAATAAAGTGTTGCGAAACCACAACATCAAACCGCACTGGATGTTTGCCCTGGATAACATCATCCGAAAAGCTGTGCAGACCGCCATCACAATCTTGGTGCCAGGTAAAATACCTAAAGCACTTAAAAATGAAGATTATACACATATATATGTATATATAATGTGTGTTCATGTGCATATAAGTGAGCAACGCGTGTATCTGCATTCAGAGCTGAGGCCCCACTTCAGCCTGGCCTCGGAAAGCGACGCACCCGAGCAGGACGACGGCGATGACGAGGAGACCGAGAGAAACGCGGCGCACCAAAGACGACCGCCGCCCGTCTCCAGTCAAGATGATACGGTGGTTACCTCGGGGGTCAGTACCCTCAGCTCCACTGTGTCCCACGAGTCCCGTAACGCGCAGCATTCCGTCAGCATGGAGCTGGGCAGGATGAAGCTGGAGACCAACAGGTTTGATTCCCAACGGCAGGCCGACGGCATCCGCTCGGACGCGCCGCTAGTTCCTCTTACCTGTGTGACGGCAGGCTGCTGGAACAGCTGCTGGAGAAGGAGAGAGAATACCAGGCCATCCTTCAACAGGTTCTGGAGGAGCGAGAGCAGGAGATCCGACTACTACGATTGCGATCTCACACTACAGGTAGACAACTCAAAGCCTCTTTTTTTTTTTTTTTCCTCCAAATTGTGAGGGCTCCTTCTTCATTTCATCACCTTTGTGTGTGTCTTTGTTTTTTGAATTTTATGAACTCTGCATCCAGAAGTACTCTGTGATGACTTTGGATTTTGTAGTTCTGCTTCCATCCCTACTCTGTTTACTTTGTATTTTCATATTCTGCATCCATCCCTGCTCGCTATTATTCCTTTGCATTTTTTAACTCCGCATCCGCTGTTGTTACCGTGTATTGTTTTTGCCCTTCATCCAGCCTGTGGTTACTTTTGTGTTAACTTTTGTATTTTTGTCTTCTCTATTCAACCCTGGTCTCTGTTGTTCTTTTGTATTTGTGAGTTCTGCATCCAGCCCTGCTCTCTGCTGTTCCTTTGCATTTTTGAATTCCGCATCTAACACTAACCCTTTCTTATTTCATTGTTTTTTTTCTATCCGTGCTTACTTTGTATTTTTGTTTTCTGCATCTAGAGCTGCTGTGTTTTGACTTTATGTATCCTGCATTCAGCCTTGCTCTCTCCCTGTTGTTCTTTTGCATATTGAGCTATGTGATTACTTTGTATTTTTGACGTCTGCATCCAGCTTTACGCTCTGTTGTTACTTTGTATATTTGAATGTAACCACCTGGTAGATAAAAATCGAATGGATAAACTGACCACGTTCAACAAAAGATTGCAAGATATGTTTCCTTCACTCCAATCTCCAGCAAACATCTCCACGTCGACGTGTGGCCCGGAAGCCCGCGTTAGCAAAAAACACGAAGAGGTAGAGCTGAGCAGCTGGCTGAGGCTTTATGGTGCAGACCAGGACTCCATAGATGTGGTGAGGATTTGATTTTCCATCTTGGGATTTCTTGTCCTCAGTATAACTCTTTTTTTTTTTTGTGCCTTAGATCCTCAATGAGGAGTATACTCTGAATGACATCCTCCATGAAGTCACCAGAGACGATCTAAAGAATCTCAAACTGAGGTACCCCCTCTCCCACCACACACACAACCACACACAAAAGTAGAGGTGAGGTCACTTATTTGTGCATGGCTTTGTGTCCCGTGCAGAGGCGGCATCTTGTGTAAACTTTGGAAGGCCATCAGCGACCACAGGCACAAGCCCACCTGAGGCCTTCAGTGGCACAAATCACTTTGAGAAGCCACCTCACCTCAGTATTCAATACCTCAGTATTTATTTTTCGAACAAAAGTCCGTGTTTGCAACTTGTCCCCATGCTCCGGCCGATTTTGTCGCTAGGGTATTGTGATCGTTTTGGAAATGTCAATTTGTCAAGTGCCACTGTCGTTTTTGCTCCGCCTTACGGAGAAGTCGTCAATTTTGGAGTTTTTGTTGTAAACCCACAGCATTTGTTTTTGTCTTCACGTTATGGAAACGTTTACATATCTAGACTGACTTTGTAATGGGAGCCTGAGATACAAAAATATTACGTGAAAAAAAATCAGTTTTGGTTATCCACATTTGTTTGAAATGTTTTATTGTGGTCGCTGTGTCCCATCTGTTTTGTGTGTGTCTGTTTTGCAAATCTGAAGGATGTCAATACATGCCCTTTGTTTTTTCTGTTTTTTTTTTATTGAGACTAATTTAAATGGCATTTATTCACATTTCACAAACGTGTAAATATAGAACACTTTTTTACGTGAACTTGTATACAGTACATGTACTAAATATAACTTATAGTTGTTCTGCTTTTCAATGTGGATTGAACCATCTATGGATCTGCAGATTTTCTAATGTGACAAATCATAGGAGATACTAACTACTGTGTCTGATATCACTTCATTATTTTTACTTTTTTTTCATCTCCATGCTTGAGTTATTCAGTCTGCTGTTTGATAGAAGAAAAATGTAAAAGGCAACAAATTTTATATTTGCATACAAGACTGCTGACATTCATTTTAAAACTGTCAGAAATGAGTGTGTCCATGTTTAATATTAAATGTCATTCAAGATGCTACATTGTGAAATAAATGTTTTCACTATGGAATTATATATTTTTTCTCATATAGTATACATATACATACATAATACATACAGACAGACGCTGTTGTCTCAAGGTAAACTGAGTAATGCACTCCACCACCATGGCCTGTATTTACCCTAACCACACAAGACCTCATTGCTGATTTAAAAAAAAAAAAAGGTCATAAGAACAATACAGATATTTGCCTTAGAATATTTGCACAAGCCGGTTAAACACTGGGAGAATATTGGCTGATCAGATTGCACACAACGCTACAATGAGTGTGCAATCACATGCTAAAAAAAAAACTGCGAAAATTGAGAAGGAAATTACCCCAAAATTGTCAAAATACTGCACAATGGGTAATTTGGTTCTCTACAGCTAGGGAATTTTCATGCCAGAAGCAATTTAGCAATAAAAACATGTTCGATATTTATTTCAGTCAGTGTGTGTGTATAGACAGACACACATATGTATGTGTGCGTGTGTATGGGGGTCAAACGATGACATTTTTATCCCAATGAAGTGCTTGACGTCAACGTGCATTCTTGTCTCATATATATGTTTATATTTATACATACATGAGCGTGTTTATATGCACATATAAACAAACTATATACTTATGCATACGTAAGTGCATGTATGGATGTATTACGTAAACGTGCATGCACGCCGTCACTATAACGACGGTGTATTGGAGCATCGTCACAGGCTGGGCGAACAACCCCTCCCCCACGCAGCTTGCGCACAGGAGTCAGACACGACCAAGCGTTGTAGGTGGATGCGTTTTTTCCTCATCAAGCCGACTAGTCATCGTGTGTAGTGCGCGTCCCGATGCGCCTCGCATCAGCAAGGGGCTCGAGGAGTAAGCAAACAACATGGCCGTGATGCAGCATCACCGCACACCGAGGCTCGCCTCGGCCGCCCCGCTAGCGCTGCTGCCGCTGCTGCTGCTGCTTCTGCGCGTCTTGCCTCCGATCCACGCTCGCACGTCGGCCATATCGGACTTAAAGTCCAAAATATCGGGAGTGGAGGAGCTGCTGGAGGAGTTCCGCAAGCAGCTCCAGCAGGACCAGACGTACCGGCCGAGCGAGGTGGCCGACTCGTGCGTCAGCGATTTCAGCTCGGCCCGGGAGAGCATCATCCGGGCCAAGGCCTCCATCGAGCAGGGGGCCGCCTTCCTCATGGCCCCGGATCGCGTGTACACCTGGAGGGACTGCGTGCACGCCTGCTGCGCGCAGCCTCACTGCACCGTGGCGGTGGTCCAGGAGGAGCCGAGGCAGGCCGGGGACAGCCTCAACTGCTACCTGTTCAACTGCACCTACAGGAGCCAAAATGTCTGCTCCTTCGCTCCGCAGCCGGGCTTCGCCTCGCACAGCCGGCCGCTCAACGTCACGCTTGGACGACTTCTGCAGGACACCTCGGGCAAAGGGAGGAGGCCCGGGGAGCCGGATGACGCGCAAGGTGGGACCCGGTGCTCGCTTGCAAAAGTAAATAAACCCAGGGGCCAAAAATGCAATTGTCTCTTTGTGCTCGCCTATTTATATTGTCCACTGTAGTGGACGCTTAAGAAAAAGAGCGTTTATGTGTATTCTAAGGCGTTTTTTTTTTCACAAAAGACCATTCATGTTAAGGCTTTTCTTTAAAAAAAAACGGCCATGTACATAGTTGTATAAGTGTATATAGTTGCATATATGTATAAGTTACCAAGATATGACCTTAATTATAGATTTGTAACTGCCATATTTGACTATTTATTAACAAGTGCTAACTGCAGTGTCAAGATTACACTGATTGGCGTGTTAATTATTGACCAAACCAGGTTGAACTTGTGGCTGTAAACAATGTTTTGTTTTCAAATAGTTTAATATGTTAGTACTGTATTTTGAATCAGTGAACCAAAACTACATCAGTTCTCGTATTTGTTGAAATAATTATTTTGTATTGCAGAAATTGACGAGCCCCCTCGCTGCGATGCCGGACAGGATGTCGTCATCCAGCTGCCCACTGATTGGGCAGTTTTGGACGGTCGCGACAGTGTGGACGACCACGGGATTAATCATTATGACTGGACTCTGGTCAAAGGTGACACAGACATCACCATGAAGGTCAGCGACTCTTCAGTTACCATCAATTACTGCATGTCATCCATTTAACATTGGATCATTGACGTCTATAGCCGTCGACGGCAGTGAATGAGTGAATCCAAACAGGAGCTGTACAATGCTTAAAATTGAAGAAAACACTCCCAGTTTTGTTTGCAGTTTGCAGTGATTGAAGCAAATCCGACTTTGCATTTGTGCGTGTGTGTGTTTTGTAGGCAACTCACCCAGGTTTACTCAAGATCACTGGTCTGCAGGAAGGGGTCTACACTTTCCAGATGACTGTTACCGACACATCCGGTCAGAAGACGTCAGACAACGTGTCTGTCACTGTGTTGGCGCCAAAACATCAAGCAGAAGGCAATGACACCACAACATTATATTCACACTGAATGACTCACTCATTCATCTGTCAAATTGAACGTCTGTGTGTGTGTGTGTGTGTGTGTTTGGCAGTGTGTACTGGGCACTGCTCAAACTACCAGTTCAAGTGTGACGACGGCTGCTGTATTGACATCACCTTCGCATGTGATGGGAAACAACATTGTCCCGATAGATCAGATGAAGACTTCTGTCCAAATTGTAAGAGGATTGTAAAAAAAAAAAAAAAAGAAGTGTTCCCTCACTACATCACTGAGCGGTTACCCTGCTATTTAAAAAAATATTATTATTTTTTTAATTGAAAGAAAATCAACCTCAAATATAGGTATTTTTATTTATTACGATTAATTTATTGCAGGTTTTCCATGAAAAAAAATGCAGTTTTATGTATTTTTAAACAATTAAGCTCTACTACATAAATTTTCAGTTTACCTCACTAATTTGCTTGCTAAAAAACATTTTTATTCATTTATAAAGAACAAAAGCAAAAAAAAAATAAACGTCTAATTTATTGATATACATTTATGACCAGAATTTTATTGTAAGTCAACCTCACTATTTTTTATCTTCTTCCTCCTGTTTTGTTTTTTAAATCAATAGAAATAAGTGGGACGCGGGAGTGGTTTTAGAAACTTAACCCCCCATATAAATGAGGGAACCCTGAATTCTCAAATGAAAAAAAAATAAAAAAATCACATGAAATCTGGGCTCTCACCTTTTGAATCCTCCGCCTAGTCGACAACAGCAGGAAGTCAGTGACCCACGCTGAAGATCTGCCCGACCATCAGCTTCCCGTGACGCACACTGAAGAGTCTGCGGGCAATTCGGTGCTCCAAACCGGACCCGGGAAGACAGATGACAACGGTAGAGCTTCACAGGAGAGGAGCGGCATCACAATTCCTCCTAACCCACGACAGGATTCCAACAATCCAGGTAGTTTCACAAAATAAACAGGCATTAGCTTACATCACTAGCTAAATTTATTCCTGGTAAATCATTGCTGAAAAAATTGAAAAAAAAAAATCAGTAATATAGTCTTCACATAAAGGAATAATATTCCTTATAAATAGTAAGATGTGCAATTCATTTCAAGTTGTAGCCATTTACAATAACTGGTACCTGATAGAAAAAAATGATTTTTAGAAAATTATTGCGACAAATACTAATAACATTCATACAATCTTTATATGCAGTTCTAGGGGGGAAAAAAACCTTCAAAAAACATCAATTTTTTTGAAGAGATGACGAATAAGTTATGGATATAATAATACACAAAAGAGTATGATTATATTGCACTGAGGGTTTTTGTTTTGGCGCGCACGGAGGCAGATGGAGCCACCGTAGGCAGCCGTTGAGTCACGGCACCGAGCGCTTCAATACTGGCGGGGCCACAATCCATTTTACATTCCATGGGAAAAAAAAAGAGACTTGCTGGACCCCGGAACAAAAGCGTCTCTGTCCTCTCTGCCATCCGATCTCTGAATTACAACCAAAAAAAGATTCTAGTGGTGGGCCTTCCGTTTTTTGTTGTTTTTTTTTTTTTCAATGAAGTGCATTTGACACAATCAAAAATGCTATTAAAACAATGCTATTGTTTTTGGGTGCATTACAGCATTCTAATAAAGTATTGCCTTGAGATACAAGTTGAATTCATTCCCTGACCATATTGGTTACTCAAGACCCAGCCTGTCCCCCATAAACAAACTCAAAGTTTGCTTTTTAATAAAGAAAACATCACCGAATGATATAGTTCTTTGTAAAATGAGTTATACTAAAATAAAATGTAACGGATTCAACAGAATGTCCATCATCATCACATTTATTTTACTGTTCCTTCCGGAGGCCACCAGGAGGCAGTATAAAAGTGTAGAATAGGATAGTTATTTTTCTTCTTATGCAGGTGTGTCAAACATAAAACCCGCGGGCCGCTTCTGGCCCACAAACGTCTTAAATGCAACCCGTATAAAAATGAGTAAATATGATTAACAGTAATGTTAATGTTTCAGGATTAATGGTGACAAAAGTGGAAGTTTTGTTTTAAGTTTACATTGTAATTTTTGAAATGTGCTTAATGTCTTTTAATGGTGTCTTGTCTGGCTGTTTGTCCCCGTAGACCCATGTTCTACCGCTCCAGTTGTCGGACCTTGTAAAGGCACCTTTGCACGTTGGTACTATGACCATGAAGCAGGAGAATGCAAACACTTCCTATATGGTGGTTGCCAGGGCAACCATAACAACTTTCTCCAGGAATCAGACTGCGTCAGTGAATGTATACAGAAAAGTGAGATTTTTTTTTTTTTTTTTTTTTTAAGATGGCTTCATTATTTTTAATCATATTTGTGATGTTTACATGAGTTTGTATGCATGTACGTGTGTGGACATATGTATGCAGTTTTCATTTATTTATTTATTTTCTCTGTTGTGCAGGTCCAGGTTTTAAACCAGCTACTGTGGCTCCTCCTATCACCAAGCAGACTGAAATAGGTAATAAATATTTGGGCTTAAAGGGACACTGTGTAAAATCTGACAGGTTTTCATTTCGGACAGCAGGAGGTGCTGCATTTACCTTTGTTTGTAGCTATAACAAAAAACGTCAAACAGTGCCACTCCCCCCATGTAATATAATTTAATAATAACTAGACCTATATTTATATTTAAAACATACGGTTGGTCATTAAGAACACTTTTATTTGCAAGTTTTTGAAATAATTATACTTTTTTTTTTTAAATGAAATACAGTCTAAATCTTACACAGTGTCCCTTTAACAATAGCGATAGTAATATTTGGCATGATGCATATATACATGGATACGTATACAGTATATGATTATATTTTGTTTGAAGTAATTGACAAAAATACGTTTGGCCTAAAACAGGTCATGTTTTTAGATTTTTCAAAAAACAACCTACTTAAATCTTTTTTTCCATCTTCAAGTTTGTAGTTAATGATAATCAAAATCATTTGTTGGCTGTTATTATTATTTGTATTGCTCTTCATTAGCCAAGTGCTAACTAGCTTGTCTCAGCAGCCTGCTATAAATTAACCCTGAACTTCAGGTATTGTAACTTTGAAAGGAATTAATTGTAGAAGAAGAATCGATGAATATTTCGATTTTTGAACTGACACGCCCGATTTTGAGAAAATGCATCGCATATCTCTCGATCTGTCTGATTAAACTGGTGGGCCATTTGATGAAGTTAATATATTAAATATCTAATTGAATTTTTCTAATCTAATTTATGATTGTACTCTTTGAAGGTGCTCCTAGAGTGTCACAGATCCAAGAGAGTGGCACCACAGTCTCCAAACAGTATCCACTAAAGGCAGGCCACCCAATCCCCCAATCCGGTCAGAGCCGAGCGCCACATCCGACGTATTTGATGTCTCATTTTCACGTCTCACCTGCGCGCTCGTCTCCTCCGCCAGGTGCCATCCTCCCATTGGCGCTGGGCCTAATCATCACCGCCCTGCTGCTTCTCATGATCGCCTGTCGCCTGAGACTCGTTCGCCACAAGCTGAAGAAAGCGCGGCCCCTCACCACCGAGGAGTCCGACTACCTCATCAACGGCATGTACCTGTAGCCACAAACTGAATTTCTTGACAATTCTAAACTGGGGGGGAAAGAGGGTGGAGCCACCACAGCCCCACCTTTTGGACCTTTTAAATTTTCCCTGTAGCCTAACGTCATTAACTACAGTAGTTTCAGGTGAGTTTGGAAACATCCCATTTCGCTCTGCCGCTTGCTTCGACGCTGAAAGTGCCCTGCTGCTGAAGCCGATGACATCATGGATAAAAGTTATTGGGACGTCTAGCGTTTGGTTGGGCATGAACATTTTCCCACAACAAAATTGTCTAAGCATGCCTCATCGGGATTTTATTTTGGTTATTTAATGTATCCCAAAGCTTGACATTAGAAACGTTCTATTTTCGATCATAAAAAAATCCAGTACATTATGATTAGACATGATTTCCTCTAAAAGAATCAAAGATATATTTTTTATTCATTGTTTATATTTTACGCGTTTCATGTTCTAAAATGTTGTGCGCCATTATAGTGCTCTCAATACATGAAACTGATCGAAATGTAAATATGCTGAGGATTCTTACACTAAGCCATAGTAGCAGTCATATACTGTAGTAGCCCTTGTCCTGCTCTGCAGTGCACCCTTGCAAAGCTTCATGTATTATATTGAGTGTGCTGTATGTCATTGGGATTAAAGTTTATTATATAAAATGCTTATTCTAATGATTACAATTGCATTATCAATTGAACCAGTCACTCAAAAGATTGTTAATATTAAGATCCGTAATGAATTTATCTAATTATTGTATTTGCCCTGACTTCATTAAATTCTGGGTATTTTTTAGTTTGGCAAAGAGCTTTGCTACGGCTCGCTACATTAGCGTCTTAGCTGCGAGCTGTCGCAGCTGGATGCTTTGCATTTATGCGGCAGCCTAAACTCGAGCTGATTTTGTGCTACCTTTATCAAAAATGCCATCAGGACGTTTTTTGTTGTTGAAAGTTTGAAATTTGAAGTTGAAAATGTATTTTCCATAGTAAAGTGGATAGAATGTAATTTGATGCTGGTCACTCTTAGGTGGACATGTTTTTCTCCGTGAACTTTGATTGGACTAACTTGGAATGATGGAATAGCAAAAATGCCTACCAGACTGAAAAGCAAAGACAATTTTTTGGTGATAAAGTAGATGGGAATTATGTCACATTTCAATATCCAATCCAGACACAAAACATAAGCAACTTTTTATTTTCATTTGCCATTCCAGAATTTATGACAGTTCACTCAAAATAAAATGTGCTATAAGGTTGTTTTTTCCCCCTCCCCTTTGACGACATTCGTTTGCTTCATGACAGCTTGTTTTGGCAAAGCAGTGACTAAAAAAAAAAAAAAAAAAAAAAAAAATCACCAGAGGGGCCTGCAGTTGTTTTTTTTTTTCCAAAAGCGCATTTTGCCATGCACGTGTGGGTGTTTAACGGCCCGTTCTCTTTGGATGAAAAGCAATGCCGACTGCAGCGTATTATGGTCTTGAGTGCTGCACATCAGATGGCATTTGTGAGTTTTATCAGTTGCTAATACTGCAATCAGTTAGGGGAACGCCTTAAGCTCAGCGGAGAAATGAAAAGCTAACTGAGCCACACACTTCAGCTGTGCGAATAACCTAAGAAGCTTAGGCGTTCATTCAAGTCCAGCAATCTTCTCTTCTACAGAAATATAATACTAAGTACTGTATATATGGCTGACTGCATTCAAATGAAAATGTAATTCGGGGAATCAAAAAAAGGGTACAGCTTAAAACAGGTTTTCTTCACAGTTCAGTGATACTCTATAGTTAATAAAGGTAAATCAGCGGTGCTGTTATGCTTTTGGAACAAAATTTCAAGGACTGCTCGACCCAGTCTGTGTTTCGGTCCAGGTTTGATATCAAAAAGGTGGATTATGGACTTTCTTCCTGTTCAGAGTTCATCCCTGCAGGAAACACAAGTTGTGTGCGTTAGAGAAGGCGGAAGATAAAGGGCCAAAATAACACTCCGTTTGAATATAAAAACGTATAAAACACACACAATCCAACTCTCCGGTGTTTGTCCACGTCTCACCGAGCAAACAAAAGATACTTGCCACGTTCCGGATTATTATGCGCATTAATCTTGGGGTCATGCTCATTAAACCCAAACACAAGCATTCACAGTGTTGTTGCTTCTTCAAGTTAGTGTAGCAGCTTTGATTCAGCCGCCCATGTGACTACGTTATCAAAAAAGGAGGGCGTTAACGTGCAGCTACTTTGGCGTGGTATGGAAGATGCAAAATGTGTCAGCAAGCGGCAAAATGCAGCCTCGCGATCCGTTGCCTGCTCCAAGCCACGCCCATTTCACCTTTTCCGCTGTGAGGAGAGATTGGGATGAGGGAGTGGGGGAGAAGGGAGTCACTTCCACCTGGACCACTGCTTGTCTTTGTCCGTTAAAGGCACATATATCACTCCCATCAGTTGCTTCATTTTGGTGCTGCCGTCTTCCAGTTTGTCGTATTGCTCCAACATCTGGTTCCCCCCTGCCGGGCCCACGGGCAGAATGAGGCGGCCGCCGGGCTTCAACTGGTCCAGGAGCTGTGACACATCAGGCGTACAGAGCGGATTAGCGATAAGGGAGGGGAAAAGGGTTGACCGAGACGGGTAAGTGGCCGAAATAGGTCGGGTTGCTGGGACTTGGATGTTACGCTGTAATCCAGACTGCCCACTCTTGACTCACAGCTTGGGGGACCGTCGCCGCCGCCGCTCCAACATGGATGGCGTCATAAGGCGCCTCGTCTGGGTAGCCTAATCGTCCGTCTCCAACTGAAAACGCAGATGGGGCCATTTAGACCGTATATGCGTCGTCTTTATTCCTTTCAGCGCACGTAGCTAATAAATGAAACGTTTCTGTTTACTTGGCCTACTCGGTGCATAACCATTCCTTCTCAGCAAACTAAAAGACCTGGATAAGGTTAACAAGGTTTCGAGCCTTTTTCGTTCTGCATCGGCGGGGCAAGAAATCAACATTGGAACATGGTTAAAAGCTAAAAAAAAGTTGACTTATCATGTTACCTATAATTTATATTCCATAAATGTAATATTTATCAGAATACCAGTGGGCCCGAAGGGAACATATTAATCCAAAGAAAACTTTGGGTTTGACAGCCCCTTTAAATCCTCCAAAAAAGCCTAACAAAACGGCTTACCTTTGAGCATAACTCTTCCTGACGCGATGAAACTGGGGTCGTCTTTGTCCACATTTTTTTTAGCGTCCTCAACCAGTTCTTTGATGTGGTCGATGCCGACCACTTTCCCTTCGGGTCCCACCTGTAAATAATAGAATGGAATGCTGCTCACTCTTGCCACAATTACAAGACTGCATTGCATTGTGATGCACCCGAAGATTTTTTACGCCTCATGCATGGCTCACCATTCGTGCAAAGCAAACAGACAGGATTCCACTGCCGGAGCCCACGTCCAGCGCCTTGGCGCCCTCGTAGAGCTGGTCGTGTAGAAGCTCCAGGGCATAAGCGTGCTGAGTGGGCAAACGCAGACAATAATGACTCAATTTGTCCTAAAATGTTCATGTTATCATAATAATTACTATAGCTGACACTAGGGATGGATGTTTGACTAGATTTGCTTAATCAAGAATAACAAGTATAGAATTGCTTTAGTTTAGGGTTTAGCGTTTTAGGGTGCAATTTTTACCCAATTTTCCCTTAGGTTGTTTGTTACAAATTTCCTTGTGTGATTTATTTCAGTAGATAAGGTCGGTCCAGATGGAGGACAAAAAAAATCTGTCATATTAAACAGATGTATTTACTATTCACATTTTGTTGGGTAAGTGATTATGTTGTCGATAGACACACATTTGTCTGGAATGAATTCATACCATATGTGGTGCGCTGATGGTTGCTTGGAAGCCTTTAGGTTAAAAGAAAAGCATGGATTTGGTTAGTATATTTATTTC
Source organism: Hippichthys cyanospilos (assembly GCF_059441005.1). Lineage (NCBI taxonomy): Eukaryota > Metazoa > Chordata > Actinopteri > Syngnathiformes > Syngnathidae > Hippichthys > Hippichthys cyanospilos. The sequence goes on along the minus strand of NC_142388.1, from coordinate 6,301,852 downwards.
ACTGATTGGAATTTCGGATCGTTCCTATACTCCGGAAAACATACCTATTGACTGTGGCGAGTCCATGTAAGGGTTACACTTGGAGAAATGAGCTCGGTCTGTGGCCAGCATGACTTCATAGACTTTCTCGGACTTGATAATGCCATTTTCTGTTAAAACACAAATCAACAATAAATAACATTCCATTCAAGCAGAAAATTGCTGACTAGAAGGAATGTAATATTAAGACAATGCAATTCTTTACATATTATGCCACTTAACATTTACAGAGAGAAATAGATATCAACATTCAATCCCAAAGTGTTTATTTTTCATCAAATATTAAGGTAAAAGATGGTCCGGGAATAGTTGGCTTCGAATACATTAATACAATCATTATAAAAATCTAGAAATTATTAGGTAAATAATAAATCGCTAAAAACAAAGACGACATTAAAAAATATCCCATAACAACTGTATTGTAAAAACTGTCAGATCAAGACTAAAAATGTCCACAAAAGGCCTGTAAAATGCAAATAAAGAAAATATGAGCAAAAAATAATTATGTTAAAGTCTTGAGCATAACCCCGTCTTAACAGGTTGCAACCAGTTGGTGCCAAATGCACAGGAAGCCAACAACAGTTGGCGCTGCTCTCGTTACACTGACACACACAGCTAGTCCTACACATGCATTTAGAAATTTACCATCCGAGCAGTCGGATAGACAAATATGGCAAACAATTACATCCAATGATATTATATTTCCTACATGCTGACACCATGCACTTGTCATGCAAATTAAAGCCAACATTGACTCTTATATAAACTATGCTGATAGTACAATAAGCCATAACAGACTGCATGCACACAGCATTTTGTGTTTGGTATTAAGCTGGCATGTGAACGTCCAGTTGGAATGCAAAGGCATAGTGACAGCATGGGAAATGAGTTCAAACTCAAATCTGATGTGACACTTAAACATAGCAGAGCTGCTGCACCAACTTACTAAAATAAAAACATGCCATTTCAACCTTGAAAAGTACTACCTAGCTAACTATTGAATATCCTATGTCTAAAATCCCTGGTTAACTTTAACAACAGATTATTATTTTAGTTACGAGGGTAACATTCAAGTCGCAAGTAACAGATTGACAATAGCAACTGTGAAAGCCACCTGACCTTTCTGGAGAAGTTTATTGTGTTACCATGCATGAGGTTCATTCAGTAATAGCATTATTTTTTAAGAAGGCAGAATATGGGAAAATTTCATCTGCCCAGGGAAAGAGAAAATGGTCTACATATTCTGGTTTAAGTCAGCCATTTCCGATTTAGATAGCATATCGTTGAAAAGGCTGGTTATGGAGAGCTGGGAGATTGGTTAGAAAGCAAAAACTTTTGGGCAGGTGTGAAAGCTGCAAATTTGTTGTTAAAATGTACCTTTCATCACCTAGTTTGTTTGAAAAGAAATGCATTCTTCTCTTGGATTTTAAGGGTGCGGAGAAACAATTAGGGAGAGTGCTTACCCTCTCCTAAAATGGTCTAGAAACGCCCATGCACATGGCACTTTTCGTGACATTTTTGTTTGGTGGTGTACTATGAAACGTTCCTCCAGTTTAAGTTTGAAAACGCTGCAATACAAAACATGGCGTGCAAAAAAATGCGCCAACTAGCCATCCTCATTGCAATGCAGACTGCAAAAGCACACACTGCACATGTTTTCAGCTGTCAGTGTCATTCAGGCAGAAGTCAAGTGGACGCTGCATTGATAGCATCAGTGAATGTGGGCAGATTGCCTGGCTGGCTGGCAGTGCCTCCTCCAACGTCCCCAAATGACGCACATAAAGCTAACGAGCTAAGCTAACCAAGCGAATAAAACTCAAAAGAACACACGATGACCTTGAATGGACATTCTCGTGCCTGTGCCCTGCACCCCGGGCGCGTGCGCATGCATGCAAGAGGACTGGAGCATGGTTTGTGGAAAGGGGTGGAGAGAGGTAACGACAACATGCCATTTAGCTTAGCAACAAGCTAGCCCCCACTCGTGAGTGCAAGCTCCAAAACTAAAGCGGTTGCATTTCCATTCGCCTTTGCCGCAGCTCGCTGCTGCCGTCCCGAGCATGCAGACTTACTGCGCAGGTTGTTGACGAGTTCTGCGTGGCTAGCTCCTCCGGATTTCCACGCCATTATTAGGCAGACTTTGCGGACTAAGTAGACAGCAGCCGTCAGTGCCGCGCCTGCGCCAACTGTTTTGCCGAGGAAGCTGGCAACCTCCAAAGCAGACGGAGCAGTGGATACGTCACCAGACATGCACGATTAATCTAACGCGGGGTGACTTGTCCTTGACGCAATATGATGCACAATTGGGGTTCGATTCGTGCGCAATAACTGTTGTAATGTATTCCCCTTTCACGTGGTTATTTCTACGTCGCTTGCTCTTTGGATTATGAGCTTTACAGCTGTAGTGGCGATTGTGACCACTAGAGAGCGCGCGTCTTCGAGCGACAGGAGGTTTGTCCTAAAGAGTATTCCGTAGTGTGACGTTGTGGCGCGGTTTTTTTTTGTTTGTTTTTTTTTTCACTCAAACTTTATTTAACAAACTCCAATTTTACGTTGAGTGGCGCGGTTGAGAAAGCTAGCGTGTTTGCCATTAGCGGCTAAAGCTAGCTTCAATAAAAGTATTGAACCAAAATCAAAACTATTCTGCTCTAATGGAAAGTATTAATGCGAAATACGTGTCTCAGAAAATCAGTAAAGCACGATGGCGCCCGGTATCGCTTTCGTCTCTGCAGCTGCCAGAAATCTTTGCGACTGGTTCTTGGGATAATCAGGTTAGTGTGTTCATTTCTTATGATCTGATGTGATACGAACAGAGACGATACGTTGCATGCGTTTTATTTTTCTCATTAACAGCTATGTCACGAACACACGTGCATTTAACGTCACTCATCTAATCATGCTGCAATTGCAGTTGTTAAATCCCACAGAATTCAGTTCTTAAAAACATACATTCGATCAACTCAAATTCTGCAGTCTGAAAATGACACTCTCATTATAGGACAACACAGTGTCCATTTGGTCCATTGGAAATAATGGCGTTTCTTTGGAAGAAGGATTCGATGGAGACCCAAAGCTGCTGTGCGAACATAAGCATGAGGGAGATGTTCTCGATCTTCAAGTAAGTCACTCATTCACCATGAAGTTATGGAGCCACTCAGTATGATTAGGAATTTGCATCATATCAGTGCCCATACTGTACGTCTGTAGCCCTACTGTAACTTGTAAAAGTGCTCCGATACTACCTCACCGATACCACTCCATAAACCCTACATCTACCTTCTAGATAGCATGCATGCTAGCTGTGTAAGTGTATTAATGGTGAACACAGACAACAGCCCTTATAGTCAATTGATTGTTAATAGACTTTTAGAAAAAGCATACAGTTGGGTGTTAAAATTTCAATAATGATAAGTTGTTCATGTAAATATTTCTATATGTAGAGCTGCATGAAACATTAAAATCAAGATGTTTGTGTTTTTGAACAATATTTCGCTCGCTATAAAACAAATGTTCATCAAAATCAGTCTGAAATCATGTCTTATTTGAAATATTCTAACTGCATTGTATTGTGCAAATATTTCTGTATGGGCCAATTTTGTCTTGTACAGTTTCTGGACCAAGACAGAATCATCACAGCATCATCAACTGGAGGTGTTACCATATTCCGCTACAAACAGAACAATCAGGTAAATAATGCAAGGTAAAACATGATCCCTTCCAGTTGCTTTTTGACCCCATACTATGATTTACATATTGAATTACCATTGGAAAGAATCCAAGTAGAAGTAATGTTAAAGTCTCACTATCATATCTTAATCCTCCTCTTAAAAATATTTATTAACTGACCTTTAAAATGGAAGAAATTGTGGTTTGCAGAATTAAACTCTTTATCCAAGTAAATCTCACTGGATGTTGCATTTCAAAGCAAAGGTGTCAACACAGTAGTCTACTGCCAGCGTGAGTCACATCTGTTTTGTTTGTTTTGCACTGCAGGCACTATCCGTTTCACACCAGTGGGCAGGAGCGCATCATTATCCCAGTGGCAATGCCCCATGTACTGGTGTGGTGTGCAGTAGCTCTGAAATTGTTAGCGTTGGTGAAGATGGCCGGATCATTGTCTACAGAGCTGACCAGGAAGGAGTCATTCGGATCATAGGTAAGCTTTAGAATACAGCTAATGCTCTGCATGTGACCATTTTAGCTTTAGATTGGGAGAAAGCTGTTTTGGCTTCATTTTGTAGAGAATGCAGACAGCAGCACAATTCATGCAGTGGCTTACCTGAGAACAACTGAGATCCTGACTGTGAATTCCATCGGCCAAATCAAGATTTGGGATTTCAGGCAACAGAGCAAGTCCCCATCGCTGATTCTTTCCCTGTAGGATCCCACAAGTCAAAAATGCAGCATCAATTTATTTTTCAATCACTGATACAGTTACAAAATTGTCATTTCAGGTCAGGCAATCGAGTCCCCTTGCACTGTGTGGACAGACATCCAAACCAGCAGCACATTGTGGCCACAGGAGGTCAAGATGGAATGCTCTGTGTTTGGGATGTGAGGCAAAGCAGCACGCCGTTCTCACTCATGGAGGCGCACTCGGCTGAAGGTAGGGTTTTTTTTTTCTTTCTATTTTTGACAGACACCTCGAATTTCAAATGTACGCATGGTGTGTTTCTGCAGTTTGGGAAGTCCACTTCCATCCAATGAACCCGGACCATCTGTTCACATGCTCAGAGGATGGGTCCCTGTTGCACTGGGAGACGTCTTCACCTTCTGACATGCCATCCTTCTCGCAAGGTAAGAGCTTTAGAAAATTACATTACTCTTAACTAAATCGATGCCAGTTAAAAATGATTATTGACATCTATAGCCGCCAATAGCAATGAATCAGTTAACCAAGGCCGCTTGTCTATAGCTTTTATACCATGACAGGCTAAAAGAATCCTGTCGCAGGCTATGATGCAAATCTTTTTTAATAGAAAAATGTAATCATTATTCTACACATTTTACAGCATTGGAAAATGTTAAGAATATTGGTGAGATGTCTGTAAACCGTACATATTAGAGCAAAAAATAGATTCCCCCAATTATTTCCATTTTAACACAATTTTGGAAACACTCCAAAGAGCCACTAGGGTGGCGCTAAAGAGCCGCATGCGACTATAAAGGTTGCCGATCACTGGTCTATACTGAGTGGCCTTTTGAATTTGTTTTCCCAGGTAGTAGAAACAATAGCATGGTGTCCCGCAGTGCGATGGCTCCCGCTGGAGGCAACCAGTCCCTCGTTAACGCGTGGCTCAACGGAGACTCAAGTAAAGGTCGTCTGGAGACGACTCACATGCTGCCCAGCCAAACTCTTTCCGTAAACAGTTTGGACGTGCTTGGACAGTGTCTCGTGTGCGGGACTGATGGGGAGGCCATTTTTGTTAACAGACAAGTTCCAGTTTAAAGACTTTGCAAATGTTTTTTTTTACATGTGAAGTTCCAGTCACACAATGTTGATTTAGCATCGCAATGCATGTTTACATGCATAATTCTGGTATGCTAGTTAATCAACTCTTTGTATTTGTCATTCACAGTGAATATTGTCCCCTTTTGTATAAATGTCAATTAAATCGTTTTTGAGAGAAATAAGTTTGTTTTCTTTGTGAGCAGTACAGTGTGGATGTCAGCTGGGCATTTTTACTTTTACACTGATTGAATGAGTATATTTTTAAAATTTAAGGAAAAATCATTACTTACACTACTATTGCTTATGTTAAAAGTATAATTACTTTTACCACCTCTGATTAAAGTACTAACAGTGTAGTCATGAAAAAGTGCCAAAAAATGCGAAAATAATCCACATCCGGGTAGTTTATAGTTTTTTAAATCCATCTCACTGTTTGGTTCTGGTTAGACTTTCAAAATAAGAAAGTTGTACAACGAAGGGTCAAAGTAACTTATTTGTAATTAGGTTATCTGCTTTCAAACGATTGGGTAATTGTATATTTTATGTAAATAAATCAACTGTCATGCTGAATTGTTGCTCCAAATTTCATTTACTACCCTTTTATTTATACAATAACCGGAAGTACTCTTCTGTCACTTCATACAACTTGTTCGCTGTAGTTGTCATTCTGCTATCCCAGGAATTCAACCCCACACGCTATCGGCTAGTTCGCCACAATAAGAACACTTTGTTCAAACCCCATTAACGCGTTAACGATACTGGATCGTAAGTTGTCAACAATAGAACGCTATTTCGCAAAGTCGCAGATACGAACACAGGTAAGCTGTCAAACGCGACCAGCCAAGCGTTTTGGTGCAATTAGTGTTTGTGCGCGCTAACATGCTAACTACCCCGCAAGCCGTTGTTGCGTTAGCTTAGCAGCAACACATACATAGGCCGCGATGCTAGGGATACTGTTTGTTCGATTAAATAAGTACTTTAACCGATTTTGTGGTATTTTGTGTTCGACGGATGACTCACTATGAATGTGACCATTTTTTGAACATCTTCTTTATGCCAGATCATGAGCGTAGTGGCACTATTCCAATGACGCCAACACAGGGTCAGGGTCTTATTTTGTGATAAACATCGTACCCTTTTTTAAATATATATGTATAATGTGCCTTCTATTGAAACACTAAACAGTCAACATTCAATTGCCCACCTAATGAACGCTGTTATTGTGCTCTCTGCATCCCCTTTGTCCAACCTGTTGGACCACTTGACAGATGTTCTGAATGCCTCATCACGGACGGTACACTCATGTCGGCGATATCCAAATGTGAGATCGGTCTTTGAAAAGACCCCCGCCCCCAAGAGCCTTGGCTGCGTCCTTGACCTGGGTTACACCCTCTTCATCACTCATCATCGTCTCTGTACATGCTCTTACATGAAGAGAGGGGAGAAACCAGAGGGCTACAGGCAGATGAGACCCAAAACGTTCCCTGCCAGCAACTACAGCGGCAACAGCCAACACATGCTGCAGGAAATCCGGAACAGTTTACGCAACCTGTCGAAGCCCTCCGACCCACCTAAAGTGGACTTTAGTGGCAAAATGCTCCCAGAGGACATAAGGCAACAGGGGCGCAGCTTTAACCCCAAGAACCCTCACCATAAGGCCTTGCAGGAGATCCGCGAGTCCCTGATGCCTTTTGCCAACGAGGCCAGCACATCAGTGGAGCTCAACAAACACATGTCCGCAGAGTCTCCATTTGCTGGGTTTGAGGAGGTATGCACAGCATGTTCCTCTGCACATAACTCTGTAATTCATCATCACAAGGTGCATCTTGTTTGTGGAATAGCTATTTGAAAACTGTCCGGAATGCCCGGTGGAATGACAAGTATGAAGGCAACATCCAGTATTATCAGTTGTTTCTTGTTTTTGATGATCAGTGTAAAATTCCAGTAAGGAACAGCGGAAGCAAGGAAAAGTAACAAGTGAAATAACCAAATAAATCAGTCAGGGGTTGATGGCCATCAGTTCGTGACCTCAAGCTGAAGTGTGCTTGGATCCAAAACACACTAAAAAGTCAATGTGTTGAGTGGCTTTGCTCAAAAAAAAAAAGTTTAGGAGTAATCATATAAAGTTCTGGACTTACTGTAAATGCACGTGAAATGCAGGTGAAATGTTTTGACCTAACTGTAACTCACTCACTGACAGTGCTTTAAAAAAAAAAAAAAAGCTCTTGTGGCCTAACAATTTGTAATGTTTCAGGGGCAACGTTTTTTCTCACTTTTTTTAAAATAAATAAGATCACAAATTAAAAATGGGGTTTTACAATTAATATTTATAGGTGCTAAGCAAAGGAATATGAATTTGAGAATGAGGCAAACACTTTTAAATGTTTTTTTTTTTTTTTTTTTTTTTTTTAATATGTACAGACTACTGGCCGCAGTGTGGGAACAGCTATCGAATACATGTCGAAAGTGACTTACCAGGACTCGATGAGGGAACAGATGGTCTCTACCAATCCAAGCGCTGCATGCCTCAAAGCCCCAGGTAAGTCAACACTCAACTGGGACTTACAATATGTCAGACTTCCCTGCCATTGGGAAAAAAAATATATATTAAAGGCATCACAGTGTAATATAATACAGTGTTATCATCTTCTGTAACTCAGTGGTTCTCAAATTGGGGTAGGAGTGCCTTTGTTTGTTTCTGCAGGTAGCAGCAAATCTAATTCACGGCACGCATGCAGGGCTTTGCATTAGTTAGCGGTTACCTGACCGAAAAATATATTTCACCGGTGGTACAGTATTGGGAAAAGGTTGAGAACTATCGCTGTAACCCATTTGTTGTCTGCAGGTGCGACTCACATTCAGCAGTCCCTCCTGAGGAGGCCCAGCTGGAAAGGCTCAAAGGAGTCCCTGGCTCCTCGCCATGCCATGATGTACCACTCAGATAGTTCTGGCCCCCCTCCTCCCGCCTTCTCGCAGGGTCATGCCGGCAACAGCCAGAGAGTCAACGCTCCCCTGCCGCCTCAGGTGCGCAGCGTCACGCCCCCACCGAACCGCGGACCAATGCCATCGGCCTCTTCCTGGGACAGCAACCCGTCGACCAAGCGCTACTCCGGCAACATGGATTATCTTGTGCCTCGCATCTCCCCGGTGCCTCAGGGGGCCTGGGCCGACGGCTATTCCACTGCATCACCTCAGAGCCAGCGTGGGATCAGCCCGGTGCCTGTGGGCCACCAGCCCATCATCATGCAAAGCTCAGGAACAAGTAAGTTCAGCTTCCAGTCAGGCTGGTCTCAGAATGGCTCACCTCAGGCTGATTACATGGCGGGAGGCAGCAGGCAGCCTCCTCCTCCGTACCCGCTCAATCAGAGCAGCCGGCACAGTCCCACTGACCAGCAGATGCAGGCCGGGGGCCCCGCTTCTTCTCCGTCGTACGTCAATGGCGGGAACATCCCTCAATCCATGATGGTTCCCAATCGGAACAGCCACAACCTTGATATGTACAACATAGGGCCTCCCCATTCCTGGTCTCAAAGCGCCCTCGCCCCCAACCAGGCCTCGTCCTCATCTGGCAGTAGCATCAACCAGGATGCCTCGCCATCATGGCAGCACAGCATGCTAGCGCGCTCCAATTCCTTCAACAGCAGAGCAGCCCATCCCGCCAGCTCGCAGCCGTCCGCCACCACCGTCACGGCTATCACGCAAGCTCCCATCCTGCAGCCCGTCAAAAGCATGAGAGTCCAGAAACCCGAACTGCACACGGCCGTGGCTCCCACACACCCTCCGTGGATGCAACAGACCGCTCCCGCTGCCCCCGCTTACCCGGAGCCCCCAGCCCCTGTCCCTCAGATTCCCGTCGTAGCCGAGGTACCCAGCTACCAGGGCCCCCCTCCGCCTTACCCCAAGCACCTCCTCCAACAGCAAGCCGCGCCATCACCCCCGGCGTACGACCAAGGAGCGAGTAAGCACGGCGCAAACAGGGAGGAGCTTGGGGAAGACGAAAGCGCTCTCGGGGACAGCGGCCCTCGGGAGAGGGTTGCAGAAAGTTCGGAAAGTAACGCGGCCACGGAAAAGGAGAAAAAGCAGATCACCACATCGCCTGTTCCCTTGCGGCGCAACAAGAAGGACGAAGAGCGGAGGGGGGAGTCGGGCCGTGTGGCTTTGTACTCCCCGCAGGCCTTCAAGTTTTTCATGGAGCAACATGTGGAGAACATCCTGAAGAACCATCAGCAGCGTATCCGCAGGAGGAAACAGCTGGAGAGTGAGATGCAGAGGGTGAGAAACGGAATCGGCGTTACACAAGCAGTTTGTTGAAAATGAATCATCTTTCCTGCTCCTATTCAACACTTTCCAGTCTTTTGACTTCCTGTGTGGTCTTTTTCACGCTGTTCTCTTTTTCTCGACCCTTCTTTTCTCTTCTTGCTGTCACTAACAGCTGAGCTGAGAGGTAAAAGTATCTGCGGCATGTTTGCTTTGCATGCGTCTACCATTTGTGTTCTTCCTTTTATCGATTGCTGTTGTTTTAGGGCTGCAACAATTCACAAAGTTTTGGGTCTCTAAACTCTAAACCAATTAGTAGTCGATTTGCACCTGTTTAATTTAAAATGGTCCAAATCTTGATTTCAATCTTTCAACAGTAATTATTTTCTGAAATCTGTAGTAGCTAGCTGTCAGTGGCAGTGAATTAATTAGCTTATTTGTGTTTCACTGCTGACAGATTATTAGTAGCCAAGGTGGTCAATAGGAAATATTTGGAGACAATATTCATTTTCAGTAAGAGGAATAATAATGTTGTCAAAATTTTGAATAGTACAAATGTCAACACAACACAACACAAATTTATGTTTGTTTTTCAAAATTGTAGTTTTCTTTTTTGTTGTTGTTTTAAATAAATTATGACAAAATAGCAAGGCGTTCCCAGGCATAGCAGCATGTTTTAGTTATCCAAGTTATTAAAAGCTCTCTTAAGATTTTAAGGTTTCAAAATGTTTTGCCAGATTTAAAGATAAGTTTTTGGATATAGGACATTCCTAGCATTATGACTCTGAAGCTCCAAAATAACTCAAGTTAAAATTGATATATATATGCTGATGCTGTTATTCTTCAAAATGACAAGATTCGACACTGATAATCGGTCTAACAATACTAACGTATAATGCAAAATGCCAATTGATCTGCTAGACTACTTGCATATGCTAGACTTGGCACTTGTTGAGGCTGATTATTTATTGTCTGTTTTTTTTCCCCCCACATTTCTAAGTGACTGCATGCGTGTTAACGTTTGATCATTATGGCTGCTCGCTCACTCTTGCCTATTGGCTCCTTAGGTGGGCTTGTCGTCAGATGCCCAGGAGCAGATGCGTATGATGCTCTGCCAGAAGGAGTCCAACTACATCCGGCTAAAGCGGGCCAAGATGGACAAGTCCATGTTCAAACGAATCAAGACCCTGGGCATCGGGGCCTTCGGGGAGGTGTGCTTGGCCAGGAAAGAGGACACGGGAGCGCTTTACGCCATGAAGACCCTCCGCAAGAAAGACGTACTGCTCAGGAACCAAGTGGCTCACGTCAAAGCCGAAAGGGACATCCTGGCCGAGGCCGACAACGAGTGGGTGGTGCGTCTCTACTATTCTTTTCAGGACCGGGACAACTTGTACTTCGTCATGGAATACATCCCCGGCGGGGACATGATGAGCCTTCTCATCCGGCTCGGCATCTTCAAGGAGGAGCTGGCTCAGTTCTACATCGCCGAGCTCACCTGCGCCGTGGAGAGCGTCCACAAAATGGGCTTCATCCACCGCGACATCAAGCCGGACAACATCCTCATCGACCGAGACGGACACATCAAGCTGACCGACTTTGGGCTCTGCACTGGATTCCGCTGGACTCATGACTCCAAGTATTACCAGAGTGGTGAGTAGGAGAACTCTTCTCTCAAAGGGGGTGTGCACGCTTATGCAACGACTTAACGTCAGCATTTTGTTGACAACTTTTGCATAATTGATGGCAGGGGACCACGTAAGGCAGGATAGCATGGACTTCAGCAAGGAATGGGAGGACCCGACCAACTGTCGCTGCACGGACCGGCTGAAGCCTCTGGAGAGGCGAAAGGCCCGACAGCACCAACGCTGCTTGGCCCACTCGCTGGTGGGGACACCCAACTACATCGCGCCCGAAGTTCTGCTCAGGACAGGTACACCGTGCCCCTCTGCTTGCGTGACTAAACTATGTTTAATGGAGTGCTGCAGTGAATAATCGACAACTTATCGATCACATCAGTCAATAACCTTTTTCTTGGACATTCTGGACGAAATAAAATATCGCAAAGTCGTGTCGAGCTAACGGGTTGGTATGTGCAAAATTTTAGCACATTGCAACTCAATGTAAATGTATAATCCTTAATGAACCATAAAGAGCAATTTTGGGGGAATAATGTGAATTTTTGGAACGAGAAAAATAGAATTTCAGCCTTCGCACAACAATGGCCAATTTCAGGTGTTATTCTGGCAACATTACAGTTGTTTTCTGATGAATTTCTGCGTTGTCATGTAGGATACACCCAACTGTGCGATTGGTGGAGCGTGGGCGTCATTTTGTACGAAATGGTGGTCGGACAGCCTCCCTTTTTAGCAACCACGCCCCTGGAGACGCAGATAAAGGTATGTGGACAATAGGTGTGGAGTACATATACTGTCCCCGGTGGTCTAATGCGGTACATCTGCTCAGGTGATTAACTGGAAAAGCACCCTGCACATCCCCCCGCCCGCCAAACTCAGCCCGGAGGCGTCGGACCTCATCGTGAAGCTGTGCCGCGGCCCCGAGGACCGCCTCGGCAGGAACGGCGCAGACGAAATCAAAGCCCACCCTTTTTTCAAGTCCATCGACTTCTCCAGCGACCTGCGGCAGCAAGCGGCGCCGTACGTGCCCACCATTGCCCATTCCACGGACACGTCCAACTTCGACCCCGTGGACCCGGAGAAGCTGTGGAGCGGCGACAGCGACGGCGAGGATGACCTCGGCGACACGGGCTGCTGGTTCCGGAACGGCAAGCACCCCGAGCACGCCTTCTACGAGTTCACCTTCCGCCGCTTCTTTGACGACAACGGCCACCCGTACAGCTGCCCCAAGCCCATCGCGTACGAGGGACTTAACGAGGACGAGGCGGATTCCGAGGGCCCCGAACGGGAGGCCCCGGGCGGCTCGCTGTCTCAGGGCCGAGATCTCGTCTACGTGTAGCGTTTCTGGACCGTAGGACTGCGTGCGTAATATAAACTGCTCACGTACTTCATTGTAGTCTAATTGGAAGATAAGCGAAAGCTTTTCCAAATTGAATCATGCTGGTTACTGTACACCCATATGACCTAATTTGGCATAAACTGCCCTGATTTTTTTGTATTGGCTCCTTAAATGCTTAATTTATTGACAAAATCCCAACTGATGCTTTTCACTTATTGTGGGTACTTTAATTGAATCTTTATTAATTTATATTTTGACTGTCGCGACCGGGACCTTAGTGACGTGACTGGTAGATAATTAAGTATTGATTGTTCCATTTATTCATTGCGGTGCCTTTTTTTTTTTTTTCACCAAATAAAACAGTTCATTATCAGACTGGCATTATGTGTTTGTAGGCATAGACCATTGATTGAACTACAGTAGCTTTTGTTTTATTTTTCTAATTTATACCCATATTTATAAATGAAGTTGTACACAGTTGATGTAAATATTTCTTTTCCCTGTCACTGATTTTTTTTTTTTCCTCCCTAAGGGCAGGCCCTCTTTAATGTCCACTGCTGCTGCCTTTTAGTGTTGATAGTTCTACTTTATGCTCGTCTCATCCAAAGCACTAAATACGAGCATTTAGACACTTAGATAACACTTTTTTTTACATCAAAGAAAAATCATTTTACTGACAGTTATGTGGACTGACAATTCCATAACCATCCCTCTGTATACTTAGTGCTTACAATAAACTCTGAATGTAGTTTATAGACTTACTGGTGACCTGCACTGGCTTTGTGTTGTCACACAAGAATGCCAATTGTAATTTTGTGTGTACACTATTGCTCGAGAGGTTACACGTTGGGGAAGAGGGTGATCAATAAAGAATGTCAGGAATGAAACATGCTTCTCATATGTGGATACGTTACATTGTATTGTGAGTGTCAAAATCGTAAAGTAAAACATTTTCAGACACAAAATGATCAACAGTCATTTCATCAAGAGTTGTAATTGGAAAAGCCAATGTTGTCATAGCGACAAATAATGTTTATTGTACATTAATGGAGAGTTAAATTGTGCTATGCTCCGGAACACTGTCACCGTCACTTTACTAACCGAAGAGCTAATATTTTAATTAGCATTTCTCTCACACGGGTGTGCGGAGAAATTAACAACTGGTTAATTAAACCAACAATAAAATGACTCACCCTTTGAAGAAGCTTGACAGGAAGGGAGGAGACTCACCTCATGGCTTTGAATATGTAGAACTATTGAACTTTATATATTTTTAATCAAAACAGTTACCTGTTTTGGTGTCTATTATAACGTAGTATCGTTGTGTGCGACGCCTAATTGCGAAAATTTGGTCGAACGCGACACGTTCCTGAAGTTACTTGTACATCGCGTATTTATCCGAAGGTTTGCTGTTTTGTTTTAACGGTTTAGTATGGCAAACTAAGCACAGTACAATCTCATTCAAACGTACTGACTGGATCGATTGGTCGTTATTATCTTGAAGAACGATATGTGCGTGTTCCGACGATCCTGGTGTATCACTTCTTCTTCGTTGGTTTAACTCAGTCACTTCTTCTTGTTTGTGATTTGGTCGAGCAGCTTATAATCACTAATGTTTATATTGATTTCGTATGTGATGACACGCAGTAACAAGGCCGGTGTCGGGTTTTATGTTTCTGCTTTATACATTTTTAAGTGTTTATCGCAATACAGTGATCGTGAATGAGTTATTGCTCAGCCCTTACTTGAAAGTCAAGGTGATTGGTTGTGTGCTAATTCGGTTAGCCGCAATCAGTAGAATTATCTTCAAATGTTGGCGTTCTAAAGCCCCATCACGCTTTTTTTGTGTTCCTTGAAATACATGGCGATGATAAATTTCGCAACATAAAAAAGCAGCGTTGGTGCAAGACCAAAGTTGAAATTAAGGGAGGGGCTTGTATTGCAAATTGCAAAAGGATGACTAATAGTGACTAATATATGTTGTTGCTTCTGTATTTAGGCCTAGGTACTATTACATTTCACTTTACACCACCTTGTTTCATCTTGGTCTCAAGAAACTATGTTGAAATGAATCAAAGAGTTCCTGTAAATCTAAATTCAATTTTCACGATTGGAATATTCTATTTTCTTCAGACATAAAACTAAATGTATCGTGCCATTGAAGACAAACACTTTAACTTAAACAAGCTTATTTTTAATGGATTTGCAAAACTGTTTGAATTTCCAAAGAGAACTTGTGAACCTCCCGCCCAAAGTTACCAAGTGGCATACCTTACACGTTACAGAAACGCTTTCAACCCAAAGAAATCTGCATGCAGGTAACAAACAGACACAGTAACCCAAATTGGGAAGAGAAAACAAACAGCAACAACAACAAAAAAAAGTCAAATAAATCATACAGGTAAAAATGAGACATCGATAAACAGGACATATAATGCCGTTCTCTTGGCTGAAGGAGAAATTCAAACGCTTCTGCATCGGTTTGACTTCTCGCAGGAAGTGCAAACTGACAACGATTTAGTAAAGTATAATTTCAATGGGTGGATGTGGCTCCGCCCACGACACAGCCCCGCCCCTGTCTTCCATATAAGGCACAGGACAAAAGAAACCCCGCATTACAAAAGGAGCTCGCCACACCTCTGTCACTTGGTAACAAATTGTAATGGAGCAAACACTTGAGGAGACGATTAGTGTCCAAAAGGGGACGTTGATGGTCGCCGTGGGGAACGTAGGAATGGGGAAATATGGCCTGAGCTTAGGCAAAGAAAATATTACAAATATGAGCTTGTCTTTTCAACTTGTTTTTTTTTTAATAACCTTTAGAACAAAATGACAAGAAACATGAGTGGAGCTCATCAGGTGGAAAAACGTGGAGGGGCAGGTGGTGGGTTATTAGATGAACGAATGAAGTGGTTTATTGTTTTATACTGATAAAAGAGTGTCAGTGTGCAAGAAAGATCATGAGAGAGTTAGAGGGTGTAGAGAGTTAGACGTTAACGAGAAAAGAGAGAGAGAGAGAGAGAGGGTGTCTTGCGTGCACGTGTGTGTGTGTGTGTGTATGTGCGTGTGTCGGCGTGGGTTGTTCAACTGCAGCACTTGCTCTTCCAGCCCGGCACTCCGCTCCCGCTGCTCATGTCCACATTTTCGCTGTTAGGCTCCTTTTGAGGCGTCTGGAAAACACATTTGACGATTAAAGGCAACAGCAGCAACTTTTGGTGCATCTCTGTTTACTCCATTTGTCGCTAATCGATATTGCCTATTTACTTCCTGGTTATTTACGCGTGACTGATACGAGGAGACAGCAACATCGTGAACCAAAGTATCCAAATGAGAGTATCCGACGGCGGAACGCATACACACCTTTTTGAGGATGTCTTCTGCTAACGTGAGGAAGGCCTTCTCGATGTTGATGTTGGCCTTGGCGCTGGTCTCAAAAAACCTAATGTTGTGCTCCCTCGCAATCTGAGTTGAGGACAAG
Source organism: Hippichthys cyanospilos (assembly GCF_059441005.1). NCBI lineage: Eukaryota > Metazoa > Chordata > Actinopteri > Syngnathiformes > Syngnathidae > Hippichthys > Hippichthys cyanospilos. Next base: position 6,285,656 of record NC_142388.1, on the reverse strand, counting down.
GAGAGCGAGTAAGGAGGACTGCTGACCTTTAAAGGGGTGCTTGTCCAAAAATAAAATGGCTCTGTCAATCTCCAGTGCAGAGCAGATATCAGGTAGCGCTTATTCCCCATTGCAATGGTTGTGCTACTTCCTACTAAGTTTATTTCTACTGGTTCATATAACTTACTTTGGTAATGCATTCACCACAAAATCAATACATTTTCATTAGACATGTTTCTAATAAAATTAAATTTTGTTTGAAAATAAAGATTTTGTGTTCAATGGGAAAAAATTAGAGCTGTAATTTTATTACCGTGATACAGTGACGCCGTGATTTTTGATGAGCATCTTTTTTTTTTACTTTATTGGTGCAAAGCAGCACACTAAATTCCTCTCTACTAGAAACCTAAAAACTAAAATCTTTCATAATTTTTCGTCTGAGACAAGACGAGGAGTTGTCCAGCTGAAACAGCCCATTTGTGGTTTGCTAAAAAGTGATGGGTAGAAACAACAGATGTGACAGGCATGCAGGCATTAACGTCCATCACACCAGCCTATTTGAAGCACATGAGCGCTGCTTGCTCGCAGCGAATTTAAGCCAGTCCGATTACGTCAAAAATCATTTTGAAATCCTTCATCAGAATATTATGGGTGTTTTTTCATGCTTCTTGGTGCCAGAAATGTGTACTTACGATTCAGTATAAGTTTGCAAACTGAAAAAACCAACTCACCTGCTCTCCCTTGGCTTTCGGTACAACCCTCTTGTCCTCCATGTCACACTTGTTGCCTAGTAGCATTCTCTCAACGTCCTCATTCGCATGCTACACATAAAAGAGTGACCATTTAATTTTCTGTTATTTGTATTCAGAAACAGGCGATAGAAAAAAATAGCTCTGACAATAAAAAATACAAAGGCTGTACAATAATACACGGATGTTGTTGCGGCCTGTTCAGGATTAAATGCCTTTCCAGTAAACCCAAATTATCTATTGTTCAAGTCTGACCTCATCAATGTTGCGCAGCCATTTGCTGATGTTCTCAAAGCTCTTGGCGTTGGTGATGTCATAGACCAGCATGATGCCCATGGCTCCTCTGTAGTAAGAGGTGGTGATAGTGTGGAACCGTTCCTGGCCCGCTGTGTCCCTGCATGGACACACATTCACATAGCATGTGATTAGCGTATTTTCAAATCTTTACTGAGTGAAGGCACCCATTTTTTATTCATATAAAGTCTTCATATACATAGGTTTAGCGAAGATTGTTCAAGGACATCAGGTTTAAGACTGCCTAGTGCCAATTTCAAGACTTTTCATTGTCCAAATGTCAACACATTTTTATCGAGTATACAAAATTAAACAATAAAATTTGTAGTTTCAAACTACAAAGTAGCAGCATTTATTCTTATATCCACTCATTTAAATGAATTTGAAATTTTCTTATCAGCTAGTTCCATCCAATTTCAAAGCTCTGTCATTTTAAAAATGTTGGCATAGCGAAAATTTCACAATTGGGAAAGTGTAATTTTTAAGAATAAAAAGGCTCAGCGACACCCTTAGTTACATAACAATACATGGATGAAAAGAAAACACAAATGTCTCTGTGTGGGTGTGAGGTAAAATCAATTACAAGGTGTGGTGAGTACAACCATTTCTTCCCTGCAAATAACAAGTTGCTCAATATTCAAGCTGCTCAATATGCAAGCTTCTGGAGCGGGGACATACAATTTCGAGTCGACACTACTGTGTGGGATGGCTTACTCCTTGGCTGTGAAAATGTAAGTCTATTGTTAATGCAAGTTACATACCCACTTAACACACTCCAAAGATAAAGACACCCAATCGCTCTGGACACAAGGGGCATATTCATTATAATGCCTCACTAGAAAAATCTTGACAAGAATGGGGAAAAAAATAGAACCAATTATGAATAGTGCTTCACATTCCTATAATGCCTTCACTTCACTGTTAATCTGACAAATCACGTTGAAACATGTACGCGCGCCCACACACAGACACACAGGCTACCCCATGCCTCACACACACGTCTTCACTAGCTCCCCTGGGAGATGGAAACTTTGCCAACATTCATCTATCATTGCTTGCTCAGAGAATGAAGCAGACTTTCAGAAAAGAAGAGAAGTCTATCTTAAAACACTTTTGAAACCCAGCACAAATTTAATAGACTAAACGATGTAGTTTTCATTTTGACAAGTCGATAAGGGGAGCTGAAAAACGTGTGACTTTTTGTTAAATTTTTGTAGCTACACACACAACGGAAGGAAGGTGCATGTACTCAGGTTTACCTACACAGCAGTGCTGTATTTTCATGAAAACTACAACAATATCTAAGGCGGTCAAAGGACGTAGTCATAAATGCCAATTGTGCTGTCTGACAAAAAACACATAACCATGTGATGTGTTCCAAGTAGGGCTGAACAATATAGAGACAGCGCAGCAAACAAGTTAACCAACCTGAAACAATAACACCACGAACTGCACAAAGAGAGTATTGCAATACGAGAAACGTGACAACTTCCTAGTCACTCAATGTCAAGCCCAAGTAAAATTTTGATTGATGATTCATTCAACCAGATGACTCGACAGCCACCAGGCAGACATAATAGATGATAAAATAATTCATTGCAAAAAAACATGGTACTATGAATGAAGAATTACGGAAAACAATCTAATTGCAATAGTCTTCCTTAAAATTAAAACTGCAAAGTTGAATTTGATCATTTTTTTGGTTTATACCCGCTTACATAATGTAGCATTATTCAATTTGACAAATCAAAAGCTTGCATTCCAAGCGCTAGCGGCATCTCATTGATTAAATTACAAGTAAGGACAAGCAATAATCTTTTGTTTGTCTTCATTCTCATCATGAAATTGGACGATGAAACACATGGCCATATACTTTCGATTTCCAATGATTTGATTTTGACTGTTGGATCACCAATCACCATTTCCTGTCAGCGCAACACTTTTGTTGTATTGCGCAACACATCGAAGAGTTGCGGTTGCTCACACAACACGTGAGACACTCACTCAAACACGTCAAACACTTATTTTTCACCAAATCCAGCGTGATATCATATTCAATATATCTTGCATGAATATTAAGATATTGAATGGTTTCCATATTGAACATCCATAGACAGAAGATCCAAAAATGTTCACATGATGATACATCAATTTTGTGTCATTTTTTTTGCTGATTGAAGCAATGTGAGGAACTGAAACAACGCTCTAAAGTGGAATGTTAAAGTTCAAGCAAAGCAAATGCATAAAAATGGTTAACAGTTCTGCTTTTCTCTTCCTGACTTGAACTATCCACTATATAATTATTTTTGATTCAGTTACTGGTTTGGTCCATTACATGTCAGAAATGTGGCAAAGGTAAAGCAAATGTTTTATTTTCATTTAAAGAAGATGAGCAGTCTGCTTTCATAAGGATGACAAAATTGAATATTTCTGGTTGAAAAGTTGAAATTCCGAGGATTCGGACAATTTTAATCTAAATGATTAATTATCAGAAATGATACATGACTTTGTAATGATCCAGTTCATTATAATAAAGGTGAAGTGCTAAAAAAGTATGTTCCTTCCTTTATTTATTTATTTTTTGCTTCAGGTGCATACCAAATTTTGACTCAGTGGATCAATTTAATACAATTAAGCAAACTAGTGAAGCAACAGTTTTTTGGATTAGTAAAGATTAAATGGGAGGTCAATCCAAATTGTCTTTATCCAGTAGACTTTAGTGAGAAAAACATAAAAATAATACCATGCCAGTTCTTCATTCATGTAGTTCTTTAAATATGAGAGTTTTCTTAATACGAGCTGTTTGTCATTCCTAGTTTAGGTTTGCTAAAAAGTGACATATATTAAAAGACAATTAACTCATGCATTGCTGGCAGAGTTAAATGGATTTTTTTTCCTAACCTTGCCAATGGCAGTGAAAGAGTTAAGCTAGTTACTGCCAGCTGAGATAAAATGGATCTTTGACATCTATAGCTGTCAATGACAGCAACATGAGTTACATTGTATACCTAAAAATAAGCCATTTTGCATATACATTACTTATTTGTAACTCTAAAGTTTCAACACATTTACTGCCCACTTCAATTGTATCTTTGACCTCTATCGCCATTAAATTAAACAACTGCTACTTTGATTAACTTGGAGCAACACTTAGAAACAGAGCATCCAAAACAGCTAAAGGGGCATCTTTGCAAAACGCTATTAATTACGCTGCATCTTCCTCATTAGACCTAAGTGCTTGTTGTGGCACGTGGGGAGCAGACTCCAAATTTGTGAAGGTGCAAATGACTAACTGCAAAACAGCTAGAGGACACTGCACAAAAGAACCAGGATAAAACAGTGGAAAACACCTATCAAAATAAGTGACTCACCATATCTGTAGTTTGATCTTCTTTCCTTGTAGTTCCACAGTTTTGATCTTGAAGTCTATTCCTGTAAATAAATAAAAAATAAACCATTCACACACAGTTGTAGAATGATACACTGATAATAAAAACTGCAGGTGATGGACTAAGGGACATTCACATTCTTAGGGAGACTGCGGATTTGGTACATGACACGTGGACATAATTGTTGCATTACTAGGACCACAATATTTAGCAAAGTAATTCAACTTGGAACGATTGTTATTTTTCTGGAGTTCATGAAGCCACGGGAGGGACAACTGATGACTTTTGGCCCAGAAGTGTTGTTTTCCTGTCCAAATAACTGCTGTCACTTCAGCTCAAGCAAAAAAGATTGTGCTCGGTTTACAAGTTCAAGAAACAGCTGTGCTCTTTGAGGGGCAGGGCCACGGCATAATAAAGGAAGTGCCTGCCAAAGAGTGACTCACTGAATAGTATGCATACCCCAGAGACAGCGGAAGGGGAATAGTTAAGCTGAAAAGAAACTGGGGTACAGGAAGAGGCGAAATATTTTTTGAGGGAGGACGAAAAGTGCATCCAATAGTTCCATTTGGTACGGCAAAGTTTGTCAAAATTTAGTCACAGTACCGTTGAACATCAGATTCTTTTAACTGCATTATCTACCACATGCAACATTAGAGTAGATTCTTGTAACCCCAAGTCAGTTTCTATTGTAGTATAGTATCTGCGATCTTGGTTTCAGACTACAACATTGATCAGGTAAAATGTAGAGTGCATTTGACACTGGACTTACTGATTCAAATAGAGAAAACAGTTTAAAACACATGGGAGGTCCCCCACTGTGACCAGCATCCTCTAACGTCCTGTGTTCAACTTGAAATGTACAGTTCTGCATTCGGCAGAGCGTTCTAAACATGAAGAAGCTCTACTAAACAAGACCAACAGCTATTCAGAGGCCTGGAAATGAGGATGGGTTACTAAAGAGGACGGGGGTTTCCAGTGAGGGTATTTTGAGAAGTGCCTGTCTTAATGTATGAGTGCCATGCTAGTTACTGAAGACTACACTCCAGTTTCTGTACTTCAAGTATACACATCAAGCTCTGATCCAACCGTATATGTGAGATAATTTTTAAAAATATATAATGGGCTGTAGCGATTGAGTATGATGGTATGCTGATAGCTGGCTGAACATTCTACAGAATGGGGTATTTTGAATTTGTTTTTTTATTTTTTTTTAGATAAGCAGCATTTTTAATTAAAACGGCTTAGAAACACACTATTTTCCTCTTTAGAAATATTTGTGAAATTATATAGAAATCTCTCCCCATAAATTTTGGTTTATGGGACGAAGGCACAACAGGAGCGAAGATGTCGTCTGAAACGCCACATTTGAGTAAGCCTGGTTTGATAACAAGTGATCAGTAGGAGCAGCAACCGTGTCAGTCGAGTCCCCAGTCTATATGCTGCACTGCTAGCACTGCGCATAAAACTAAGTACTATATTTAGCACTCGATGTGAAATATAATGTTAGCCTAATTAAGTTGTTTAGTGTCCATCTGCGACTGAGCATAATTTCAGAATTACGTTATGTTGTTTATGATGTATTCTGAAGCAAACACTTTATGATGGCAAAGACGAGAAAAGTCAGCTGCTACGCTGTGACACGCTGTTGGGAACATATTTCAAAATAAAGGAATATCTAAGGGAAATAAGAATACATTATTTGGTAAAGCAAGCATATGTTCAAAGTGCAGTGCAAAGATTGCTAGGAAATTCTATGCATATGACTGAGATGAAAAAAGGTAAGTATACAATGAAAATAGACCAATTTTACCACATGCATCATAATTCAGCATTTTTTTTTTCTAAGGGAAATTTCAGTGTCCATGCGTTATATGTTTGTATGTATACATTATTTGGGGCACAGCTAACTGCCTTAGCATTATCACATTCCATTCACCGGGACGGCAATGTGAACTCTTATTAGTTAAAGTGACTCAGCCGACATGCATTGCGTAAGCAAGCAAAATGCCAATCCAGTTCAGTGTGGAGATTTCTATAAAAGAAGTTCACCGACATTGTATGCCTTCTGTTTGTATAGGCATAAATATACTGTTCCAAGTCCCAGCTTAAAGGGGACTAGTTTCCTACAATTGTACGACTTTTATGGCGAAGGAAATTACCCTCACTGATACTTTTTTTCATTGTAAAAAAATGTTAAAATCTACACAACTTAGGGCACATTGTTACAGGCCAAATAGTAGACAATGCTGATTTAAACAACGGTGCTTTAATTGAAGACCAATAGCAAAGAGACTAGTGGGAGGTCGATTGTTTAGATTACTTAGCGGTGAATTTGTCAATCTAAGATTGATGCGCAGGATAATCAACTATCAATTAAAACAGGACAGAAGTGAGTGTACTTCTTATTAACTGTCTAAATACATTTTAAATGATCGATTAGTTATTAATGGTAATGAAAATTATTCCAACAATCTATTCAAGCTTTGCATAAAATTAATTATCTTAGTTAAACCATTAACTAATTTGCCAAATTACCTTGAAAAGCAGCACTCATCAGGTTGCATAATGTTTTGCTTTGAAAGCAGATGTACACCCGAGATAAGACAGGGTTAGAGTGGATAAAGGATTTGTTATCTGTAAAATGTTTTTTTCTTTTTCTACTGGGATAAACAGTACATTTTAAAGAGTATCATGTTTTATTAGAAGCCAGTCCATGGGGCATTATTATTTTTTAGTCCATATAGGTTTGTCAGTTTGACTAGGTATAAAAAGCCAATTTCCACAGCCCGTTTCCATTCCATAATGTCAACAGATGGGGAAGTACCAATACCAGATACAGACCTTATTTCAATAAATCGGTAGTTGTGAAGGGTGCTGATACCAGCTCCTGATACTTAATGAGCCCTCTTGTGGCAATTTCATTATCAGTAAATAAATAAGTAAAAATGAGTAAAACATAATTTGTGAGTTGCATGTATGAACTACAAAAACATAGCCAATTTGCTTGCTTGTGTTTTATTCAGAGCTGTACACAAGTCACGTCCTTTTTTGTAGATTTTATAATATAATTTCACACTGAGTTTCTGTAAATGTTCAAAGCAAGTTCTGGCTCCAAATTGATTTATTGAACTCTGTTTAACTGAGGGGGTGACCTAACCACTGGTAAGACCAGAAGAGTCAGAAAGAAAACAAGACTTTTTTTGTTCACAATTATCTGTCATCGTGTTTCTTGGAAAGTTGTGTATCCAAAATATGTGGTATCAGTTCTCTGTATTGTTGAGCTTAAGAACCCATAATTGTACGGTCTGGAAAAAAAGTGGTGTTAAATGAACATCCCAATTTTGTGGAACATTCTAACAATATAGCCCGGTTAAAATTGTTTATCAGATTGATTGTTCCATGCTTCTGTACAATTTATTGTACATACTGAGCATAATGTGTATAAAAATACACAGGCTCTAGATTAGTGCCTTAAAATACCTATGTCTGATTTTTTAAAACTTTTTGTTGTGTTATCTCTTAGTTTTTATTTGGCAACTCCAGAATAATTTATTTATAACTCTTCTTCCGTAATGTATCTCTAATGGCAACGCCCAATAGTATAAAACTTCGCAAAAGGAAGACATACATTGTTTTACACAGGAGTCACAACACAATTTAAGAATACGTTTCTTCATTTTGCAACTAATTCGCTTTCAATTTGACAAGAAATCAAATGTTCCTCTTAAAGCATTAAAAAGCCTTAAATAAGAATTGTCAATATCTGCAGAAAATCTGTTAAAATCTCACATACCCTCGTGCAGTTAATTAAATGTATATACTCCTTTTTGAGAACCAAATAGGGAGACCAACAGTATGATAACATTTATAGACAAATAAGGGGAGTTCATTCGCATAGACGCTGAAATGAAGCAACGCATCTTGAGGAATAATAATACTTCAGTAGGAAATATCTACGTGTCATCTGCACTTAATGGAATCTAGGGGGATCCATTTGGAATGCCTTCATTTAATACGCTGCAGATAATAAAGCATTAACGATATGTCATTCGCTGCTTATATAATATGCTGACAACCCTATGGAAATACAGTATGCTTTGGACGATGGAACAGTTGAAGGTTTAATTCCAGATTATTTGTTCGTGTTTCTTTATTATCTATTACCTAAGAAAGCAACACGACGCTAAGGTCACAAACGGTTACGTTAACGTAAAACCGATAAAAGTAGCACGGCCCCGTTGCCCCCACTAGCCTAGTTAGCTAACGATGTCAAAATTGACAGCTTAATTTAATACTACATTGACAAACAATCAGGTTTAACCAAGACAAGTTACATGTGCAATTAAATGTCTCCGTCAGCTCAAGCGGGGGTTACTTAAGTTTAATAGCTGGAAAAAATTGCACAACTTGTCTCCCTGCTAACCAGGGCAGGCCCGGGCAGCGTAGAGCATGCTAACCAAATGGGCACGGCGTAGCCTCAACGTGTCAGTCAACAAAAGCAAATGGACCTGACGCTAAATTCTGCATTTGATTATTTTGCTTACCTATGGTGGAGATGAAGGTTGTGTTGAAGGCGTCGTCAGAGAAGCGGAACAGCACACAGGTCTTCCCCACGCCCGAATCTCCGATGAGAAGCAGCTTGAATAGCAAGTCGTACGTCTTCTTAGCCATTGAAAACTGTATGTATCCGCTCTGATACACACAAAAAAACAAATCTCCTAACACGCCTATGTGAAGTCTGACGCCAGCTCCTACGCCAACCTAACCAGCTGCCCCGATTTTGACAGTTTATAACCTGGGATTTGTTGATTAGCTTCGGCAAGCTACTTGGCTAAATACCGCCACAAAATAAAACGCGCCGGAGAAGTTAAGATTCCCAAAGCCCGACTGTTTCCTCCTTGAGAGCGTGAGAAAACGTAGCGGCAACGTGAGGTCCTCCAGTTCGATTCCTCTTTTCCACTTTCTTTTCTCCCACACAGTCGGGACAAAATGGCTCCTCTCTCTACCCCGACTCACTCTTTCTTCATACTAACGGCGAGCTAATTCAAATTCTCGGCACACCCCGTCATTCCAGTGCCAGGCCACAAGCTCAACCGAGAAACCTTCGAATCGAAATTGAAGGTGAAAGTGGAGCAAATTCACTGACTCTGCAAAGTTGGTGCGCTTTTTTTTTTCCCGGAGAGATTAGGGACTAAAAGTAAGACGACCGCCGTCGTCTCTGGAACAGGAGCCAGCGCGGCGACACCCTACAAACAGACTCACATTCGCTCGCCCACTTCTGTCAAAAAAAAGTCTTTTGGATTTGCTGCCGCTGCTGTCATTCAAGAGTGTTCCTAAGTTTGATTGGTTGTTTTCTTCAACATGCTTTAAGGGGCGTGTCCTAATATGACGGGAAGGGCAAACGACACTAGGTCAGTGGTTTGGACATTCAGGCTCAACTCCTCGTTATTTTCAATGGGAAAAACATGTCCGGCGATCCAAAATGGCCGCGAGTTTCCGCGGCGCTCTTCGGGTTAAGGGTGTGATTCACTTTTTAAGGCAAGTTGGAAACTGATGCGGTGACACACTCAGCTGTGAGTCAGGCAAAGTGATGTCATAATTAAGTACAGTACTTCTGCTTTTACGGGCGTTTCCCCAATGTCCCCTGCGCTTGGAATTTAAAGGTCATTCACCCGCTTTAATGTTACACGCACTAATATCGCAAGCATCTTAAATGTGTTATCATCACAATGCATCGGCACGAGATGTCTTTTTTCTTTAACTTTTCCCCTCTTCCATTTCTGACACTCCTTCAAGAATGCAGAACATGTCATCTATCACCAAGTACAGACTTGACAAGCACTGTAGAGACTACAATCATCCAAATGACAATGTTATGTTGCTGTGGGAATTAAACCAAAGAGTCTAATGGGTAAAGTAACCCACGAGTTCATGTTCCTGTTAAAAAAAAGAGTAAACATAACTTTTGTCTGTTTGTTAGCCAGATTCTATGCTAAAATTTAAATAGCAATGATATCTTAATCAAAATCTAAAAGTGCTATTTACATTTATTCAATGTATCCTCACTGTAGTTTTAATTCCACAGTTGATCTTTTCTTTCACCCAAAAAATCATGTCTGAACACAGAAATTGCCTACATCACACCACATTCTTCAGTTTGCTTCACAAAGCCCTAAGGGATAGTTTAGCTTCGCTTGAAAAACAGTGGTATTCAAGCAATGATATATCGTTTTCATATCTTGTATTATTTACAATCTGAAAACAATTCCGTCAAATAAAAAATGTTGATTTGCTTTTAATCTGTACAGCCATTATGTACAAAGTAATTCATTAAAGATGAAAATCAAGTGTAGAAAAACAAAGTTCCAGTACAGTCTTCGTGTGTTCAAAAAAACATTTAACGTGTAGTTGTTGGTATCATTCTGCTTAACATCTGAGAATGCAAATGTGGAATTCCTCATGTGGTCGGTTGGGGCTTTCCACTCTGTAGTGAATCAGTTTGAAAATCATGGGAGTACGTTTCAAGAAAATGTTTAGAAAGTCCATAAATGTCCCCTGTACAATCATTTGGAAAAAAAAAACATACAATAGACGAGTCTTTATGCTACTTTGCAAGATGACTTTGCACAGGCGTAGGCCAGCGTGTGTTCTACTTTTCTTTCACTAGAGGACAATGTTGAGCTTGATTGTTAACCACATGGCGGTTAAGTAATGGCAGTAATTTTTAATTTCGCACTTTCTCGTTCTGTGGTAAATTAAGAAGAGAATTGTGTAGGTAAAGCCGAAAGGGTTGTCATTTTTTAATTAACGTATTTCCCGTTATGAAACTTTCAAAATATGCAGCCAAAATGATATTACATTACAGTCAGAATATTACTGTGCTCTCAACGCCTCGTACAACGGATTCCATATTTTTGTTTGAAATTATGTCTTACTTTATACGTTGTCTAATTGGTTAATAAATACACATTGTCGAGGTGGTTGTTGGAAAAAAAGCTTCAATACGCTGCGGAGTGATTAACTCCATTTCCCATCATGCTTTGCTTACTCCGCAGTGATATGGGGCGTGGAGCTCAATGTCTGTGTGAGCGTGCGCGTGCGTGTGTGCGTGTGAATGTGCGGTAGGGGGTTCTGTCTCTCGGAGATCCACACCCGCGCGCCGGTCGGAGCATCTTTGAGCCGAGGACTGAAGGATGTGGATCCATTGGGTGTGGAAAAGACGACATGAGCGAAATATCAGTCTTTTTTTTTCTCTTTGACACTGGGCTGTTTTTGGTTTCGAGGATGGAGCGTCGAGCAAGCGCGTGAGAGCTGATACCATTTATGCTAATTTAACAGACAGACAGGGCAAGTGAGACATTAGGATGGCATGTTCTCATTTGGACCATTAAATACGCAGCTATGCTTTTTTTTCCAGTAAGGAAATGATAATGAAGTCGTGCTAAATGTTTTATTAATGAGAAGAAAAAAAAATCTATGGTGATACAAAGCTATTAGCTAAGGAAGGTTTTTTTTTTTTTGTATTTATATTTACTGTCATTTGTATGACTGGGACCAGCAAAACGTCAACTATGTCTAAGAATAAGAGCAGCGAGTCCGTTAAGGTGGTCGTTCGATGTCGACCCTTGAACCGAAAAGAGGAATCCAATGGCCCTTCTGGTGGCATCGTGCAAATGGACCTGCGACTCGGACAGGTGATCCTCAGGAATCCTAGGGCGTCGCACAGCGAACCCCAGAAAACGTTTACATTTGATGCCGTTTACGATGCAAATTCCAAACAACGAGATCTGTACGACGAGAGCGTTAGGCCTCTAATAGATTCTGTGCTAGCCGGATTCAACGGTACCATATTTGCTTACGGGCAGACCGGAACAGGGAAGACGTACACCATGCAAGGGATATGGTTGGACCCAGAGAAACGGGGTGTGATACCCAACTCTTTTGATCATATCTTTACGCACATCTCCCGCTCGCACTCTGATAAGCAGTACCTGGTACGGGCGTCCTACCTGGAGATCTACCGTGAGGAGATCCGGGATCTCCTGGATCCCAACCACGCCAACGCCCGAGGACTGGAGCTTAGAGAGAGTCCGGAAACCGGAGTCTACGTTCCGGACCTCACTTCTTGTGTCTGCAAGAGTATCAAGGAGATAGAGGAGGTGATGAACGTGGGGAACCAAGCGAGGGCAGTTGCGGCCACCGACATGAACGAGTATTCGTCCAGGTCCCATGCGTTATTTTTGATCACCGTAGAGTGTGGGCAGCCTGGTCCGGATGGGAGAAAGCACATCCGGGTTGGGCGCCTCAACCTGGTGGATTTGGCCGGCAGCGAGCGGCAAACCAAGACAGGCGTCCAAGGGGAACGCCTGAAGGAAGCGGCGAAGATCAACCTTTCTCTATCTGCACTCGGGAACGTGATATCCGCACTGGCGGATGGCCGCAGTGGCCACGTGCCGTACCGGGACTCAAAGCTGACCCGCCTTTTGCAGGACTCCCTGGGTGGTAACGCCAAGACGGTCATGGTGGCCACTTTAGGCCCCGCCCCTCAACACTACGACGAAACCCTCACCACTCTTCGCTACGCCAACCGAGCCAAGAACATCCAGAACCAACCTCGGGTCAACGAGGACCCGAAAGATGCTCTTCTCCGAGAATTCCAGAGAGAGATCGCTCGGCTAAGGGCCCAGCTCAACCACAGGAAGTGGAGGAGCAAGCAGAAGAAAGAGCGGCTGGGCGACGAGGGCTCGGATCCGGATCAGGAGGATGACTCTGACTGTGAAGAGGAAGAGGTGGAAAAGGACGCTGAAGAGTATGTGAAGCAAGAAGAGCAGCGTCTGGAGAGGGAGAAGGAGGCCATCAGAGGAGATCGATCACTCCTGGCTGATGAGAAGCAGAGGCTTCTTGGCGAAAAAGAGAGGATGATGGGGGATCTTCGAAAGGAGCAGGAAGCCACAGAGCAACTGACTGCAAAGTACAAGGTGAGGATCTGAATCTTCAACGCATTCGCTCCCATTGATGGAAATAGATGTCAAAGATTTCATTTAAATGGGCATTAATATAGGTCAAAAGTCAATTTTACCTGGGCTGGCAGCAAAGGGGTTAATATCATGTGGGAGTATCGAATGTATTGATCTTTTGGTATGGGAATGCATTAAATTATCAGCAACCGAAAAATGATTTTTCAATGTTCATTCGAAATTCAACTCAAAATGAAACAAAATAAACACCAAATAATACATGTATGTCAAAGTAATAGCCGTATGAGAAAGCTTTTATTTTGAAGTCGGCCTTTGCACCATTGGTGGCGGAGCTTTCTGGTTTGATTCCCGTTTTTTTTACCATCACATCACAGAGATACCAACTTCATACCATTAAAAAAAAAAAAAAACATTCAATCACTATGGATGCTAAGAAATTACTAATCAATAACAGTGACAGATGTTTAAAATGTTGCCCAATTAACAACCAATTATGGTTCACTTTGCAAACACCATGTGATCACCATGTGATCACTCGAGCTCAAAACAATTGTATTCTGTTTCCTATTTCAAATTTCAGAAATGCGATTTTAACCTTATAAATTCTATGTTTGGATTAGCGTCTACGTTTCACACCCATTTTGACATCCTATACGATATTTCTTAGTTATATGTTTGCTGGTCTCTCTCCACAATCTGTTTGTAAATATATCCTGACGGGAAGTGTGTGGTCATACAATAGATATTTAAATGTCAGTCACCTCCCAACCAGTAATCAAAGAGTGAGTCACAGCTTCATTATTGCTCTGTTTCATGCACACATTTGCTGTCGTTTTGCTGAGATACTGAGTAGTGCTTCTAGGACTAGACAGTATTATTCTTTTTCATTTTTCATGCCCAATACACATTTAAATCATTGAATCCCAAAGACGTGTTTTTACGTTTTTTAAGAGCCAAGGCATTCCATTTTTTCCATGTTTTTCAAGTGTTTGACAAATGAGGATCTAAAAATGGCTTGTATTAAAGGAATCAATTATGAAAGTAATGGATTACTTAAGGTAATGATTGCTGAAGAATTGGATTACCTTAGTACCTACAGTAATAGAGTACTTTAGCACTTCAGTACCTACTCTACTTTAATCTATTACCTTAGTTAGTTCTTAACTATACAAAATAATCACTTAATTTAGTACTTAATTACAATATTTTCCGGACTATAAGTCACAACTTTTTTTCTCATGATTTGAGCCCTGCAGCTTATAGTCCAGTGCAGCTAATGTGCAGTTTTTTTGGGTAGGGCGGGGTTTGCTAGCCACCAGGAGGATGTTCACCAAACAAACAACAGCAAATGTGTAGATCTAATGTATACCTCAATTTTCAATATTTAATGCTTTTTTAAAGCCATTTTTACACATTTGAAAAAATATACTCTAAATAAGTATAGGTATAAATTTTGGATTAAACATACGTGTTAATTACTTTGCCTGCCTCCCCCACTCACACACACACACACACACACACACACACACACACACACACACACACACACACACACACACACACACAAACACACACTGACTGCTCGATGTCTACACCAGGCCTCTCATATTCCATTCCGTCACGTTGTCCTTCATATCACTGTGTGGCTTATACTGCTGAACCGTATCAAATTTTGCGCGATCTCGCTGCACACTGCAAGTTCTCATGTTTGATGCTGACTGGGTGGCTGCTGAGTGATGCCACGGAGATCAGCAAATTTCTCCCTTGCCTTGAGGGAGATGATTGAGGTCAAGTATTTCCTGTTCTTGCATCAGTGTCACTCAAAACACGCAAACAAAGGTTGTTGTTTCTCTCGACATACAAAAACGTGAAGATTTTCTTCAATCTGTATACAAATCACATATATTATTATTGGTTGCTAAGTAATATGTAGATTACTCATATGCTGCAATCTGCAGACTAGTGAAAAGACAGAAATGCTTAATTAATAGTCCACAAATGTAGTAGTAATCAGAATACTGTCCTTAGACTACTGGGGATGCATACAACATATTAAAAAAAAAAAACCTTCGGGTTGACTTCCCCTGTTACAAAACAAAAACACATTTTTAAAGACATTTTGAAAATACTATAACAATATTTCGCAATAAGTTGCTTCACATTCTAATTAATCCACTCTTAATTTGAAAAGCAAACTTTTCCTGTCATAGCATTAAAAAGTGTAACACTTTACAGCATTAAGAATCATTAAATCACATTTGACAATGACATCACAGTTGCTCAGGGCTCAGGTAACAAACAATCAAGAGTCATGTGACGTACCGTGTGCATGCTGTGTTTGGACAAGTACAGCTGAATAAAACATTGGGAAAAAACGTTTAGGGTTGACTTCCCCTGTATGTCTTTAAGACATAAAAAACATAATATTACACTATCCTCTGGACTACATAAAATGTACCTAAAGATGCCATATATTCTCTTTGAGTCTTATTTTTTTCATCCAAAAATGATTTGGGGATGATTAGGGGGTACTTTGCTAAAAAAAAAAAAAAAAAGTTTACAAGGGATAAATAATCGAAAAAAAAATTGAAAACCACTGCATTAACTCATTCTCTACCATTGACAACTATAGTAATCAAAAATTGATGTGAAAGCAGTATTTCTTCATTTTTACTGCACTGCTCACAAACAAATAACATCTCAGTCATCCTTTATTTCTCCACCCACTCGCTATCAGGCAATTAGTCGGCCTGACAGAGGGATGGCCCTGGCCAGGAATCATGTGAATCTAAAAATAGCCAATTACAGATAAAATCAAATTGAAACGCAATTTTGCCCCATCTTTTCTCAACACAACAGCACAACAAATTCAAGAGTAAAATAGGTCAGGAGCTTCCTTTTGAGGTTGTTTTGGGTCATTTGGTGTTTCTCCAGGGTGCTGTCAGATGGCTGAGCTGCAACATGCAGCGCTTCAGCTGTTTCAGCGCGTATGCAACCAGGCACAAATGTACATCTTGCAGGTTGACAGGTCGGCTCGTGTATTCACAATTTTACAGCCTCTCATTTCTTGCTAACACCATTTTTGTTCGCCTTCAAAGCGTTAAAACTGATTTTGAGCAAACAGACATATTATTTTCTGTTCTGAAAATAGCTGGAGACAATATTGAATATATAGTTAGTTTTTCCATATCCCATTTGTTCTAATTTGGAGCGTGATGCAATGTCGAGCAAGAAAGAAACATGCCATAATAATCACAATGAATTAGCAATAGTTCCGCCGACTTAGTTCCATTCATGTCTGCTGACTCCTGATTACGCTCAGTAATGATCATGATTTTTCCACGGTTTGGTTGTCTTTTCTAAATTTCTGCCTTAAAATCAAGTTCAAATTCAGACTTGCGTGAGCACTGAAGCAACCCAAGATGAATAGTGATCAAAGTTTCTTCAACTGGGATAAATTTCATTTGTGTCGCTGAACCAGGCCTAGTAGAAACTGGGTGGATGGATGGAAGCTGTCAGTTAAGAGAACATGAAGCCTCCACTTGCATAGCCTTAGGACTATTAGAGTCACTATTCTAGGTCAAAACCGTATCATCGTCCTTTGTCGGGTTTCTTGTATCTTTGTCCTGATGGCTGTGAGGCATTTGCGAGATACTTTTGTTGACATTCTCACTTACAGTTGCTATGAAGAGCTTCCTTGTCTTCAACATGTTTTCAGTTCTCACTGCAAAGTATCTGGCATTCAAGAGCTTGAAACTTCTCAGACAAGGAGCAGTATTCGTGCGATTTAGGAATTATGCAGAAAGAGCTGACTTTAGAATAGGAGGAGCATTATTTGGCCTGTAGCGACATTGTTGACCAGCCAATTGTTTGGGACATCCTTTCTATTGTCATTCACAGCAGCTCACGTCTCGTCATGTGAAGTTTAGCTAATCGCTAAACAACAATCCCAATCGCCATGTAGGAAATGTTTTCAGCATCAAAAATATACACACACACTTTTTTCCAGTAACGGACCTCAACTCAGGTCCACATGTACACAATATGTACATTCTTTTAGGAGTAGATTGACTGTTTCCTGTTTTGCTTTTTTCCACCTTCCTCTTTCATCAGTGAAGGAAAAGATGGTTGCTTGTGTGTGTGTGTGTTTGCATATGAACGATAACATTCCATCCCCGCTCTCTCTCTTTCAGCAGTGAAGACCTCACTGAAATATTGATGGAGTGCGTGTCTGGATGTGTACAAGTCATATGAATTTGGGAGTGCTTGTAGAGCTAATGGAAAATCAGTGAAGCCACTCATTTAAAAGAAAAACAGAAATATTCTCCATTAATTGAAATAACTGGTTGAATGAACTTCAATGAAAACTAAACATTATAAAGTACATTTGACTCTTAAAAGACTATACAATTTTTGGTCCCGCACTAAATAGAGTGACATTTAAAAAGTAGAATTTACACTTAGAACAGAGCAAAATGTTTGCATTAAATTATTGTAGATATAAATTCAACACAAAAGTTTGCATTTTATTCTGTCTAAACTGTCCTCAAAAAAAAGCCTTGTAAATCTCTTACCAAGCTTTCTTTTGTAATAAATTGAAATTTCAAGTGTAAGCTCTAAGTGTTATCATGTTTGGGCAGCTACAGGCTTCACTTTAATTAGACTTAATATAACCGCAGCTCTCGGTGAGACTACAAAGAATGTGAAGGGTTCACAGTACACTTATGCATTTCTACAAAATCAGGTTTATGTCTAAAAAAATGAAAACGTGATATTGATATATTCTAATTCCATACCTAATTTCCCTTAAAATGATATTCAATACATGGAAGTAGCTAAAAAATTGACGGCATTACATCCACTTGAATTTTGCCAAGCAAAAATTCCTAGTTTTGAAAAAGGTAAGATAGCGGAAAGAGGTGAAGACCTTTCAACCCTCCCTTTTGTCTCTGCCTTTCTTTTGCACATGCAAGACCTGTTGTCGTCACGTTGTATTTATAGCTCCGTCGCTCCCTGCGGGCCCTGGCTTTGCCAGGATTGGCCGTCTAATTCAAAGGACCCAGCAGCTCAATACGAAACTCTTCCCACTCTTCTTCATTTTCCCATCAGGAAGTTGATCAGTCCAAGGATAAAAGGAATTCAAGAGGACACCATTATAAAACACTGCAGCACGCTTGCTGTGAAGCACACTTGCTGTGATCTTAGTGAGGCACGCATTTTGAATGAGGGATGCATTTAGAAGGAAAAGACTTAAAACAGTGCTGTGCCATCCGTATCTTGAATTTTCCCAAATTTGGAATGACAGTTGTAGTGTGGTATCTTCTAGGTGCAACTCCCAATAGATAAATCACGTATCATCGTCATTTGTTTTATGTCTGTTTTTTCTGATGGGAAATTCTCATGAATAACAATGTGCAACCATATAAAACTTGACAAAAGAAAAGCATACAACCCTTTGCAAACGGGTGACTTTAAAACAACTATGTAATAAGTTACTTCATGTTTCACTTAGTTTGCTCTTAATTTGAAAAGAAAAACCCTGTTAAAATTCACTTGCCTTAATGTACCCTGAGTGTTACCTGTATCCAAAAAAGCAATAATTCTTGATGTTTTACCATTAGTAGTAAGCAGTGGTATGTAAAAGAATCATTGAATAAAATAAGATAAAATAAAACTTCTATTTCCTACACAGTTACATATCAGAAGGAAGCTGTTTATTTTCCATACGTAACTAGGGTCTAGCCTAAAGAGAATGTCTCAGAAACTGATTATTATTTATCCATTACCCATCTTCCATCCAGCCATTATAGAAAATCCCCAAGCAGTTATTCGAAACTGCATGTCTAAAGTCTGCATGTACAGTACCCTGCTCTATAACAATAACCAGCCTATCAGGAGAAAGGAACATGCACGAGAGAAACCCCCTTACATGAGTCAGCCCATTAGTGGACCAGAATGAATTTGACAGAACACAAAGGACAGCAATACATGCGCACATTTTTTTTTTTAAACATATACCCATAACATGATGACTATACAGTAACAACACAGCACTGTTTCAATATACTGTATCCCTTTTGCAAGTTTTGAAAGAAGCTCTCTAACTGCTAACTTAAGTTGGCTGGTCCCTCTAGTGCACGTGCCCCCCCCTGTTGGTTTTAAAATTTTGTTTGTCCTCACAGAGGTGGAAACAAACACACACACACACATGCATAGACAGAAGACAAAGGCAGTTCCCTAAACAAAGAGGCTTTCTGTAAAAGCCTTGCCGCTTTCTCTCTGAAGGACTCTACTGTACCCGTTGCACAAGTGTTTGTGTGTTTTCCGTCCGCTCGTGTAATTAAGCGGACTGCAGCGCAGTGGTATGTGCAAGTCCACAGAATGTATAGGCTGCTTACAATTTAAACACACACTTGATTGTTTTCCTGAGGCAAGAATGTGGCCTTCACATCTTTACAGTCCCTTTTCTGTCTTTTTTTTTTTCCCCAAAAAAACCTTTGTCCTTTTTATTGGAATGGGCACAATGCAAAATGTCATAAGTAACTGAAATCCTGACTAGATTACACTATAGAAATGTATTTGCTTTCTATTTAATGGCACCATGAATGTGCATGGTATGATAATCAATGACTTATGAAATGTTCTGTACTGACCAGTTTACTTTCGGTTCAATTGCATTTTTGCTCATTAAGATGCAGCTACTACAAATAACTTGTATCCAAATATAAATGAGTCTAAAAATACCGCACCCAGGTGAAAATGGCTGAAAAAAAGTGTGGGGTCGGCCAGGCGTGTGGCCATGGCCGTCCCTCCGCCCCTGCTAACCACTCCCACCCGGCCACGCCTCCTAAGGACACATATGTAACACACAGATGCTATAATACAGTATGTTGATATTTTTATTGTTTCTGTGTGTAAATACAGTTACAGCGTTTCAAAAGTGTGTTTCAAGTGTTAAATTGTGTTTAATTTATGTAACAAGATTAAACTATTTGAAAAAATATAAATATAAACCAAATAAAAAAAATAACTTAATTCTGTATCTTTTGCTCTAGGCGCATCAGATAATAAGGTGCACCTTCAATGAATGGACTATTTTTTTTGTATATGTTTTCATACAAAAGACGCATTGCATTATAAGGCGCATAGAATAGGAGCTACAATAGTGGCTGGGGTTACGTTAAGTATCCACTAGAAGAAACTGCGCTAAAGGCAATAAGGCAAGATAAGTCATTCAAAAAAAATAGATTAATGTTTAAAATAATGTAATTATGAATCAATAAAATATTAATTTCATTTTTTAAACCAATTGCAACCAAAAACCTTAAAAAATATTGCTGTTTTTTTTTTAACTTAAAGACAGGTAAAAATGAAAGAATTTACATAGCGATGATGGTATTTTTTTATTTTTTTTTGTCCACTAAAAATGAAAACTCAGTTTATGCGCTGTATAAGGCGTACTGGATTATAAATTGCACTGTCAGTTTTTGAGAAAATTAAAGGCTCTTAGCATTATAGTGCAGAAAATATGGTACATTGATATTTGGACTTGATATTCAGATGATATAGAGATGAGAAATAACTCTCTCCCCCGATGTGCAACTGACTTTACAGTCCACATATCAGCCCTGAAACAAAATTAATGAGATTTTTATTGATGCGCCTTGTCGATGTTTAATTCATCACGCTTGAGCACTGTTCAGCTTGTTGTAACTGTAGTGTCATCATGGGGCAGTTTGAGCTGCCCACTTCCATTTGCCTCACCAACGCTGCATTGGTTTGCATAAGCCCAATAAACATAACGTCTTTGTAACTATTTGTATACGCGGCATTCTAAAAGTCATCTTTTCACAATATGTTCCCCATAAAGTTGGTTCAAATGAATGACAACGCCATTTTTCAGCTGTTTAGTGGGTTACCCGTTTCTGTTGAGTGAAAAACGCTCAAGGCAACCCAATTTTGGGTCGGTGATTTTTTGACCACTATTTGGGTTATTTTTAACAGAACTTTTTGGCGAGTACTGCAGCATAATGTTTTTTGAGAGGGGTTGCCAACCCTATGCTAAAACTGCATTGAGCATTGACTGCAGGCTCTTGTTTCTCTATTCCAGGCAATGGAGAGCAAGCTGCTGGTTGGTGGAAAGAACATCATAGATCACACCAATGAGCAGCAGAAAATGCTGGAGATGAGAAGGCAGGAGATTGCCGAGCAGGTGTGTGTCTTTATAGAAAGTACTAGATGGCTGCAGATTTTCACCTTTGTTTTTCTCCAAATGCTTCCAGTCACGCAACGAGAGGGAAATGCAGCAGCAGATGATGGTCCAGGACGACGAGACGCTGGAGCTACGGGAAACGTTTACTTCTCTGCAGCAAGAGGTTGAGGCCAAAACTAAGAAACTCAAAAAGGTAAACGCCTCACACCTAATTTCAGAGCAATAAAATGACTTTTTGACATTTGGAATGTTCGTGCCATCACAAGGTCCTTAAGTTTTTTTTCTGTTAGTTGTATGCAAAGCTCCAGTGCATCAAAGCCGAGATCCAGGATGTAAATGATGAGCATGTGAAGAGCCGTCAGGAGCTGGAGCAAACACAGCACGAGCTTACCAGAGAGCTCAAGTTCAAGTAAGGGAAAAAAAAAAGGACTTTGATGTCTATAGCGCTCACTGGTAGTGAATGAGTTTTTGAGCACATTCATTTGTCATTCAGGTATTTGATTATCGAGAACTTCATCCCTCCAGAGGAGAAGAATAAGATCATGAGCAGAATGACTTTTGACCCTGAAGAGGATCAGTGGAAATTCCAGCCTCTGGTTCCTGCTGAGACGTCAGTCTTTTAAATAGATCCAATGACATCGCATGAAGATGTAACATGAGTTATTCCTCATTGATTTCTCATTTCTGTCTCTACTTCTTCTATTCAGCAAACCCCTGCAGATGAAGAAAAGACCGACATCGGCAGTAGGGTATAAAAGAC
Organism: Hippichthys cyanospilos; assembly: GCF_059441005.1. NCBI lineage: Eukaryota > Metazoa > Chordata > Actinopteri > Syngnathiformes > Syngnathidae > Hippichthys > Hippichthys cyanospilos. Next base: position 6,263,295 of record NC_142388.1, on the reverse strand, counting down.
CAATCAGCCAATATGCCAGGGTCGCCATAACGATGGGGGCGAATTACAGATTCAGGGTAAGAGATGTGTACCTCTGAATAATAATTTTAAGGCAAAAAATCATGGCACATATGCCTGTCTAAAAGCTAACAAAATGATAACTTTCTAACTTTCAGGCTGAGAACATCATGTTTCTGGAGCTAGACAAGAGCCCTCCAAACACCGCCTCACTGGCTCGCTTGAAGGATGCAGAACTATACCAAAGCTCTTCCCTGGACAGCTCTCCAACTAACGATAAAGGTGTTCATAAATCTCCATCTTGGTAAGGACAATATATATATATATATATAAATATATATATTACAGTTGATGGGAATGACATTTAAGGTTCCAGTTCCCAGAGGTGGCCGCCCTTGAACTGGCATCATCTGCCATGAGTGTGTGATCGAATAATATGCACTTAAGTTCATGTAATGCATTAGCCTTGAATGGAAAGATGCGTTTTTACTCCCCAGGTTTTATCTGGCGAGTGTCAATGGTTTGACGTAATGTATCTAAATGGAATTATTCAGGATTAGCCACCCCCATCACTCTCAGTAGCCTTTAATCTTATTGTTCCTGTATAATCTTGTTAACCTGTGATTCAGTTTTTGAGTCATTTATTTGACATACGCTGGTATTAAAAACCATTTCATTCATGTATTTTTTTTATTTTGCAGGTGTCAAAGCCAAAAGTCTCTCACTTCTTCCTCTTCTAATATTTCTCTTTCGTCTTGCACGGCTGCTATGGCCGCATCAGCGCAGTGAAACGCAGAGGTTTTAGCAGCGTGTGTTATGGTTTTTTATTTTGCTGCAAAATTTGGTGCTGGGACATACAACAAAACCTCTGGTTGCAGAAATCTGAAGGACCTTACAAGCTTATCAAAAGGACATTTGCGTGTCACCAAAGTGGCTTCTATTCTGTATATGATACCAGTGTAAGTATTTAATGTATTTGTGTCTTTAAGATTGAAAATGAAATGTCATTATGCATTCCGGCAAAGAAGTAATGGTCATATGTCTTTTTTTATTTCACTGTAGAAAAATATTCACCTGTTGTGTCGTGGGTCAGTCAAGAAAGTCACTGTGTGAGTTTAAAGATAAAAATGCCTTAAAATTAATTTTAATTTATAAACTGCCAGCCATTTTAGAGTATTTAGACATTTTTAAGAGCCACAAGATATTGTTTTCTGTCTCATATCTAAAATTAAGCATTGATGTCATCTACTGGTTATTTTGCATCACTAATGTGTTTTCCAAGATAAATTGTAGGTCATTGTTTCAAAAACTATTATTATTATTATTTTTACTCATTCAGCACCATTGATGACTATAGATGTCAAAAAAAATTTAACTGGGCTGGCAGTGAATGATTTTTATTGGAAAAAACACATGGAATTTTCTGGCATTGTAATTTTTAATTTCAAAGTGTTTATTAAAAAAGCACCAACGAAATCGATTCTACACTATGGTAATATGATATTTCCATCCCTTTAATCATGTGCAGTTTGTTGATCCCAATCGGAGCACCTAATTGACCCACTTTTTTCCACATGCTTTGAGGCTTCACCCAAATGTTCATATTCATGAAGGTTCCATGCAGTTTACCTTTATTGATAAAAAAAAATAGAATGGAAATGAATAACATGAAAAGATTGTGTTTCAGCGTGCAATGCAAGAGAATTTGCACATTAATATCACATTAGGACATGAATGAAGTTCGTTTTTAAATACCAGAGGGACTATTCAGTAAAATTATTTATTTAGAGTAGATTGTCATTGTCAGCTGTACATTAGTGATACATTTTTCTGCCTGCTGTTCATTCTATTTCATGCAACATTTAGAAGGGAACTATTTACATTATAGCGATGACGGTAAAGGCAGGGTGAATGTGATTTAGAAAAAAAAAAAATGTTGATAATGATGTCTTTGTACATTGTCTCTCCTTACAAACCTTGTTATACACGTGTCAGTTCAGTCACCGTTCTGTGTCGGCCTTGTCAAATATTGTATGACCATGAGAGGGGCTGTGGGGGAGGAAGGAAGTGACATGCCGATGGGGGGAAAAAAAGCGGGGGGAGGGTTGGATGCAGTGAGCCAAAGACAATCAGGAAGTGAGGAACGACCGTTGGAGGAGGTGGAATATGGAGCCAGTCTCCATGGTTACCTACAGTACCAGTTGAGGAATGGATAGTGGAAAAAGGGGGAGTGGTCTTATATCTGTATTGGTTGTAAAATAGCAAAAGCCACTTGTGCTGAGCTCATCCGTCTGGGTAAAAAATAAAAACATTGACACAGGGATTCTGTATTCATATTTAATGATATCTCATCAAGTGTGTTGTGTGTGTTTATGTTTGCATGTGGATGTGTGTTGGCTTTTATCTCATTCAGTTATACATATTTTAGATATATTCTTGTGTATATATTGTTTTTTTAAGCATCTATACACTTGCACCTGCTTATTTATACCTTTTTCTTAATTTTAAGTGTTTTGCTAAGGGTGTGTCTAAGAATGGGTTGTACTAAAGTGTAAAAGTAAGCATTTACTTTATACAATACAGTAATCGATTAACTTAGTTATATTAATAGGTAATAAATCCAAAAGAACTGAATAATTGTGTATTAATGTATTGTGTCTCGGGTACATAAAGTAATCTATTACTCTAGTACTTGATAGATTAGATCGATTAATACATGCGCATCTAAGATATTGATTACAGTTGTATTTAGTCCCTAATCAATTACTTGGGTACATTATCACTTAAGTAATTGTATTTTTAGGACTAAAGTAATCAATTACTGAAGTGCTAAATTTTTAATAAATCTGCCAGTTTTAGACCCTCCTTCAGCCAAACATTTGAAAAATATTGGAAAAAATATCAGTTCATGGGACTCATTAAAACACGTAAAAATTTGTCTTTAAGGTTGAGTTAATGGCCCAATGCCCAAAAACAGCTGGGATGGGCTTGTGACCCTTGTGAGGATAGGCGGTCAAGATAATGGACGGATGGATAAATAATTTATTCATTTGTATTCCCTTTGAGTCCTAGCACAAACACTTTATTTATTTACTACATTTGGAGAAAAGAATTTCACTATTTCATCCGGCAGACGTTTTGCCACTTAATGTGAACTGAAAATGACATCCGTTTCCTGATTTTGGTCATGTGACATCACAAATTGAGCCGCGATTGGTTGTTTACATGAGGACCTGTCGTGTAGTTTTTGGTGGACAGCAAGTGTCAAAATGGCCGCCCCCTGTAATGGCCACAATACAGTGTTAAGACTTTAGAATTGCCCTTTTTGTCTATGCTGAAGATTGATTCCTCATTTTTGGCCCACATATTTCATAAAAAAACCAATGCGGTAAGTTTATTTCCGAAATCCAAAAATCTATTTTACTGGTTTGCCCATTTTTACAAATTGACTCGTCTAACTTGTGGAAATATTTGTTTTTTTTTTTTAACATGTTAATGATCGAACAAACATGCCTTTTTAGGTGGTCTCCTGAAAAGTGACTTTTTTTGGAGGTAGAGGGTTAGGCGCGACGCCAAAAAGAGGGAATTTAACTTTCCTCATGTAATGTGAGTCTTATCAGCAGATGAATTACAGGCAAAGGAGGGGCCTCTTCCTCACCCCCTGCCTAGCAATTAAATATTTCATGACCAGCATGCAGCTTTATTAGGACAACAGGGGTGTCTTTTAGAATAGTATGCCAATGTGATTCTGCACAGTTGGAAAACAATATTGCACACAAACTCAAACCATATTGTTCCCCGTAATAAAAACAGTTCTTTACATTTTATCCTCACCACCATTACAAGCTAAAAATATCCTTTATTATCGATAGCATCTTTTTGACTATAAGTGTGCAAGCACCTTGAAATTCAATAAAAACTATGAGGCTGTTTTAGTTGGGTCACAGAGTACTTTGTGGAAGGGTCATTAAAACAGGTTCCAATTGTTATTAGCTCTATGCTGCCCTCTGGTGTACATACACAATAAACGCCTGGGAGGGACTTCGTGCACAAGGAAAATATAAAGTATAAAATATAAATTGATGGATGTATTAAATAAATATGTAAGTATAAATATAAATTGATGGATGTATTAAATAAATATGTATGTGTGTCTATACATGCAGATATATGTAAATATTAAATTTAATTATTGTAAATGCTACTGTAATATATTAACACATAAAATAAAGATTTTTGGTTGAGCGAGAAAAACTATTTTTTGCGTTTGATATTAATGTATAGTATAGCAAGACTAGTGATTAAAAATGTGGAATTAAACAATATATATGTTTTTCATCGCTTTGTAACCCTGTTGGAATTCCCATTTCTGAAACGGGAGAGGAACCATAACCAAAATTGGTAGAATTCGGCACGACAATCCCCACCTGAAAACATCATGTGACATTACGCAACTAATCTTGATACAAAAATTATATAATTCAATCAAATGAAAGAATTTTTATAAGGTGTATACATCACTATACATTCTGCATCATATGCAATGTTAAGTGTTCCACATTAGGAGGGGAATAACATAGTCCTTTAAACATGTTAAATGACAGTTTAAAACAAAAGTAAAATTCAATTAAGGAACAATAATGATGTATTGGGTCATTCATTGTTAGACATTTTCTCACCCACCTTTATCCAGACACTTGAAAAACAAATAAATACCCCTGAATGAATGTCTAGATTCTTAAAAGCAGAGGCGGGGCTACATGGTCCTTCATTGCCCCCCCCATGTTTACTCTCTGGCCACCTTGGGGAAATTTTGAAATCTGTGATTTTTCTTTCTACCATTTTTAACATGCATGTGATATTCCTCGACCATGATACATACCAGAAGTTATTTATATCAACTACATATTGAAGTTGCAATTTATATAATAAAATACATTGGATTATCTTATTTTACGAAACCACCCCTCTTTGCCATCCCTCATCACAAAAAAAATCCTGGCCACGCCCCTCCTTGAAGCCTACATAAAAACTCATCTTTGGAATTGAATGAGTTAATAACGTGTGCTATTCCACATAGAATGCAATAAAGTAAAAAGCATTTTAAGTGCTTTCAGTGCCAAGAAGATGAGTGGAGTAATCCAGCAGGGAAAGTCTATAGAAAGCAATAGGAAATTCGCATGTGAAATCCTCAACAGGACTCAAAAAGGTTACATTTGTTTCCTTAATCCACATCAAGAAGTTTGTCAGGTTTGAATTACAGTGGAATCGGTTCATCTTTAAATTGAGGACGCTAAGCGTGCGGAAATGGGCCGGGTCGGGCGAGGCAATGAAGTTATTAGAGAGGTCAAGTAGTTTAAGGCTTTGGGGAATTGCTCCAGGGTGGAGATATGTTAAAGTGTTGAACGAGAGGTCCATCTCAAGAAGCGAGGGGAGGTCTTTGAAGATGCCTTCAGGAATAGAGCGCAAGTTGTTTGAGCTCAAGCTTAGACTGCGCAAATGGTGAAGACCTTGTAACAGATGGAGACATTTCCCTTGAGACCAAATGGACTGCAAGTTGCTGCTGTGAAGATCTAACACTTCAACACTGCTCTGTTTCCTTTCAGAAGCTTGTGTATTCTTCGTGCACCACTTGATTGGGTTCCCGCCATAGAACAGATGCTGGAGTTTCATCAGCTTAGTCATAAAAGTGTCCGCACCCTGAAGGTTTTCCAATCTGTTGTTCTGAATGTTCAAATACGTGAGATTCGGGGCAATCGCTATGATACCGTCCACAGCCGCGAAGGTTAATTTATTGTCATTCAAATCGAGGTAACTCAAACTCGGCAGGGTGCTGGGAAAGTTGAGCTCCCTGAGGGAGTTTCCAGTCAAATTTAAAAATTTGAGACTGAAAAGTCCACTAAAAGCCCGATAGCCCAAAACACCGATGTGATTGTAAGAGAGGTCCAGCACTTTTAGGTCTCTCAAATGAGAGAAACTGTGAGCGCGGATTTCTCCGAGCAAATTTCCAGATAGGTCGAGCATTTCTAATTGCTCCTGGCCTTCAAAGGCGTTTTCGTGTATCTGGTTGATTTGGTTTTTAGATAAATCAATGACTTGAGTTTCTGATAGCGAAGCGAATACTCCTTGTTTTAATGCAAAAATCCTGTTTTTAGACAGATCCAATTGGTTGACCGAGCTGCTACCTAAGCCCTCAAAGGTGCTTCTGTCTGCATCCCGGAGATTGCTGAATGAAAATCCTTTACCTATGTGTCCTGATAGTTTGAGATGAGAGATCTTCGTCCTCTCCATCGCTTTAAAAAGTAGCTTCAGTTCGCCTACGCTGAAGCCATTGTGGGATAAGTCAAGAGTCCCAAAAGATATTCCTTTGAAAGGATTTCCACAAATAAGTGGATCAAAGCTTTCATTATACATAGCTTGAAGGTTGTTAGAGTCTAAATTGAAGGATTCAAACTGCTTTCCCTGGAAGGCAGCTAGATCAGGCTCACATATTTTGTTGATTCTATTCAGTCTTAGATTCACATGTTTCAGATGAGTCATATTTAAAAAGAACATTGACGGTTGGAGTCTCTTTATCTTGTTACCAAACAGGTCAAGAGTCTCTAATGAAGAAAGTGATTCCAGATAGTTTTCCTTCAAGATGGATTCATTAAGCGAACAGTAATCTAGGTAGAGACTCTGCAAACTGGACAATCCTGAAAAGGCCCGCGGCTCAAGTTGAAGGTTCCGATTAAAACCCAGCACCAATTTCCTGAGGTGTTTTTGTCGCACGAAAGCATCGTTATGGATCACAAGGGCTGAATACTGATGACCCAAGTCTAACATTTGCAGCATGTCCAAGCCGGACATCGAGGTGGAGTTTATCTCGGCGATGTGATTCATTTCCAAGTACAGGTGGGTGATGTTCGGAGGTAGTGATGGAATCCAGTGCAGGTTATTTAAGGCGCAGTTGGCTACTGAACCGGTTATGGAGCAGGATGAGAAGCAGCTCGGTACCTGAGGATTAAATCAAACAATTAAAATGGCCAATCAAATATTTATTTACACATATCTCAAACATCTTAGTTTTACCAAATAATATATGGAGATAAATGCTTGGTTTGCTTTTATTTTGCTATTGTCCAAGGCGGTGTGCCATGGAATAACAGTTTTACAAGTCTTTCTACTGCAACTGTTGCTGCCGGGCCCCGATAGAAAAAACACTATCCCGTTTAACGCTGCACGATTATGGCCAGCATAATATTCACGATAATTTAGGTCACTATTGAAATCATGATTATTAATCACGATTATTCATCATGTTTGGTCAAACATGTCTATTTATTGCCCTTTTATTAAAAACACAGTATAAAAACAAGGCTTGAGAAAAATAGTAATAAACTAAAATAAATGAATGAACTAAATAATAATTTAAAATCCACCCAAGACATGGCAAAAACGCAGCTCACTTATTTGATGAGTGCAAACCAATGAAAAAAATGAAGCCTACTTAGAACCAAGCACATTCTTTACTTTTATGCAAATTTTAATCAATGAGAGGTCAAAATGACATTTTTTATTCCAATTTATTCCAATTTTTGATCTCAATTGATGTATATATTTTGCACTGTACATATTAGGAATCGGGTGAGAAACTCTACGCCATTTCACACTGGTAAATAATGTGTTAGAATGATCAAAACAGAGACTTTTGTCATGGAAACGTTGTCCCCTGGTAGTAGAATGACAAAGTGCTTGATTTGACACGCATAGCCAGCTTTTTAAATGTTAAAATGTTAAAAGATCAGCTTTAATTAATCGTGGCAGCCAATATCCTAATCGAGATTAAAATTCGATTGATTGCGCAGCCCTAAGGTCGTTTGGAAATCATGCTCGATGGCCAATTCAGGGCGCTAACAAACGACCTAATTATTTTTTAATGAAGTTTTCCTACCTTTTGGAAGATAAAAATGACGAGCAATGAAAGGGCAAAAATCCTCATCGTGTTGCTTCTGAGATGAAAATCAGCTCCTGTCAAAATAGTTGTGTATCTTCAAAGTAAACCTCAATGTTTGTTACCTGTGTTTTTATCTCTTTTGTGATGGACATTGGATTGAGCCACAAAGGTAAACATGACGCTGAACTGGATTTTCCCTTTCATTTACAGAGTCCATGTTTGCAACAGGAGGGAAAGATCATTTTCTGCTGTCCATTTTTTGTGAAATGTTGGAGTACTCAATGTTTTTTTAAAAATAATTAAAAAAACATTAAAATCATAATTTTTATTGCTTGCCTGGCATGACCAAAATCTAGTTAAAATTAACTGTCATTATGGATGGTATTTTTAACTCATAACTCTGTGAACTAGTCTATCTGTAAAAAAAAACATTGTGCATTTTGGATGAAAAAAAAAAGTTTCTGGCATGTGTTTGTGGGCCATCTGATCACACATTGCTGGTGAATTTCACAACGATGGGACAATGTAAGTTAGTCAAAAGGGCACTTGCAACATCCAGTCCCCTGTCCCAAGGCCACCTTTAATCTCAATACTTTAAATAGTGACGGAGCAACCAGAGCAGCATGGGGACTTATCTTTAATGTCTGTGACCTCAGTGGTACTTATTTGGGAGAGGTCAAGAATCTAGTGTCTTTAAATATATAATTTTTAAAATTTAGCACACCTAGAATTAGACTTTTGCATGCCTAATCTGTATATAGCACTGACATATTTTATACTTGACAACACAAATAGGTTACAAAATAATAGGCTAATACTGTGGATATTAGGAGGCTATACATACAGGATATATATATTTTCATATTGTTGTAATCGTCAGGTTTAGAGCTACCTCCATCAACTATGTTTACATATTGTGAAGTGAATTAAGTGTAGAATTAAAAGTATATTTTGTTTTTAATTTTCAAAGATATATGCCTGACTTTGTGAGAAATGCATCCCATATACAGATTTTGGATGACTAAATAATCCATTAGAAGTATATACTCAACATTCACAACACTTAAGTTTGGTTAGCCAGTAACGCAAGATCAATTTCCATTTAGAGCAGGGATGTCTAAATGTTATCCTCTGAGGGTCGCATACAGAAAAACAACTGCAAATGCCTCTTTAATTTTTTTTTTTTTTAAATTAATTTACATGAGTTTCTGAACCACTGGAAAAATAATCAATCTAGCAAGCAATTCTACATGGTCTTTGTAATGTAGTTATTTAAAAAAAGTCTAAATCTGAAAAGTCTAAATCTTAGACTCTTTCTTTCTTTTGGGTGATGATTGAGGCAAATTTGAGACAACTACAATCAAACGTGTTTATTCCTTGTTAAAATATCATGTTAAAATGTTCATTTTTAGTACATTCCGTGGGCCGAAAATGGTTATTTGCGGGCCGCAAATGCCCCCCGGACCGTAGATTGGAAATCAGGAATTGGTTACTTTTCTCATTAATTATCTCGGAGATTAGCTGGTGTCGACGATTCCTTACTCCTGAAAATGTTCATAGTACGAAATACTGTCGTGAAGGTTTGAAATGAGTTCATAATAATAATGGGAGGGAACACAACGCTAAAGAGGAGTGACTTTCTTTCAAAAAATGCTTCTGAACAGTCAGTCAGTGGTCACCGGTACAGGCGGGCTGGCAGGGAGGCAGCCGCCACGGAGACTGCTCAAAATGGCTTTCCACTGCGGAAATATAATACTGGACGTGTTTTAAAACTAACTTGAAGCGTTTTAGAGACGACGAGGGGACCAGGAGAAGGAGGACCAGAAAAGCAAAGTTGATTAGCGCCTCATGTTTGTGTGTAGATGTCGACAGCGAATATCCGCCGGTAAGTACAGGCATTCATTTAAATGTTTTATTTAACAGTTTGTCAGTCTAAATATCGCTTGTTTTGGCTGTAAGATGTTTTATTTGTATTTGTGTTTGTTGGGGATCTCAACTTTCGGCAACATGGCCGCCCACGTCACAGCTACTCAAGTAAAACCAGATGAAATTGAAGTCTTTTTGAATTTTCGCACGTTCATTGTTTTGTGTTTGAATAGACGTTTTGTGCACCGAATCCCTCCCTTCTTTGGGTGTAATTTTACTCCAAAGTCGTGCCCACATTTTTTTAAACATCATGACTGCTGATTGACTTCGCCCTGGCTAGTCTCCTTTGAAAAAAACTGAATTTTTACCTTTGCTGCTTTATCGACAAACCTATGTGCCGATGGAACAGTTTTTAAAGCTTTTTAAAATAATCTTTGACGTCCATTTAAAAAATCGGCTATTAGTTGCTTTTCCAGGACACCGAAGGAGTCTCTGTTTGCAAAGTGTGAAAGTTTGAAATGTATGACACCGTATCATTGGACTACAAAGTATGAATTTGAAAACAAATTTCTCTTGAGGATTATCCAACAAGTGAAAGCTAACATTAAGACAAGGTATATCTTTATATATATATATATATATATATATAATATATATATATATATATATATATATATATATATATATATATATATATATATATATATATATATATATATATATATATATATATATATACGCACACACGTGTGTGTATAATATGTATACGGTGTATCTATAATTCAGACACCTTTTCCCCCTTGAGGATTCACATAATATATAATCTGTTTATTGTTTAGTGCTCCAATATTTTGTATATCAGCTAGACAATGACAATAACACTATTCTTTTCGACTCTGATAGTATTGCTACTACTTCTGGCATGTCCCTTTCTGTGGTCTGGTAGGCTCATTTGGTTTCAGCATGAAAACAGTTGAAACCTTTGCTAATTTTGATCAAATGTTTTTGTTTTCCTCTCACCTTCAAATCTGGTAACTGTTTCCTTTTCTTGACCTCAAGGGCTAAGAGGTTATTAGAACAGGTTTGATCTTTTCAGGGGGTGGGTTCTTGTACACTGTTTATAGATCCTATTTGTAACATATATGTTGCAAGAAAACACAAACATACTAGTTAATATGTGATCATCTTGGCATTTTTGTGTGTGTTGGGAGAAAACAGCAGTAGGTATGTAATTACAAAGAGGAAACGTTGTACAACGGAATACTGTTTGTATATTTGTTTGTCCTCATCCACCAATACAACATTTACGTCAATTGATGATTACATAGTCTCCGAGTTATAAAGAAATGAAAACAGGCTGTCTGTATGGGACAAGACAAAAAACTGTTTTCTGGGACTACTTCATTTTTTTCAAGAGGAAGCAAAATAGAGAAACACTAGGCAAACTAAATAGGGACACAAGAGAGAAATGTTTCCTCAATGAACTGTGTTTTCTCAAATAAGCCATCTTTCAATTATGATAAAATGTCTTCATAGTAGATTTCAATTGTACTGCCTTGGAGGCCTGTACATTATTTGCGGACATTTTTTCATCAGTAGCTGTTTGGCTGCTGAATGAAGTCATTGTATCCTGTGGGTGAGGAAGTAATGAAGGTGAGAGTGAAATCTTGGATTATTTGAACATTCCTATCTGACTTCTGGTTGATCAAATTTCTCAAGGGTTGAATTACAGCCAAATTCAAGTATTCCTCAAATTTTTACCAAAGAGCAATTTTAATGCTCTCTTGCAGGCCACAGGGCTCATCATCTATTTATTTTTGTGGATGTTTGATGTCTTGTAGAGCTGCGCCAAAATAATATTTAAAAAGGAGTTATTTCTTTGAGGGATCTTGTTAAGACTTGAAAAGAAGCAGCACATGTTGTAAATGAGGAATTACGTTGTGAGACATGCAGTATCACTGGAATATAAACAACTCAACTTGTCTGTTTTGTTGTGTTCTTGTTTTTTTTCTTCAGGGCAGGAAGCACACGTTCAGTTCCGATTTCTTGGTGTTCCCTTTCAGTTTTGTCACTCTCAAGTCTCACTCTTTCCTTCCTTCTGGTTTCAGCAATATAGTCATCGCGCTTTCTCATTCTGTGTTCAGCTGCCTCTGTTCATGACCATTTCATTGCTTTTGTACCATCCCCCAAGGGAAATTACTGCTTAAATTTTAATTTGAATATACATTGTGAAATAGAACATCAAAGGTAAAAAAAAAAAGTTCCATTGCAGCCTACTAGTCATCTTTTGATTTGAAATAAAAAGTACCAGTAATCATAATTTGCATTCTTCATTTTCATACAATTGGAAAAGTTAAATAAAACATAATAATAATAATGACATAGGTCAAGAGAGTTTTGGTGAATATTCAAAGCTCTTGTTTGTTTGATTAGTATAGATTTCGTTACAAATGTTCGATACTACTGTTTTACAAACCGATACCAGTCTGATTACTCAACCAGAGTGGTTACTGATACTCAGTCCTGATACCGTTAGTACTTTTGATCCCCCCCCCCCCCCCCCCCCCTCCCCCCCAAATGAAATGAAATGACAGCAGGTATCAGCCTAATACCAAAACTTGGTATCGGTACTCGCCCATGCCTTGTTTTCATTGCGGAGATTTCTTGCTATGGCAGACGTATCAACTTTCATCCAGAAATGATGACTGTATTTACAAATTGGCAGAGAGTCTTGCAATATTTTATTACATCGTAAGAAAACTGAAACCAGACTTTTCAGCTGTTTTATGCTGTATGTGTCTGCTAAATCCTTTTGTGTTGACACCAGCTGGTGTTGTGGCAACAATGCCAGTGTGTTTGTCTTTGTGTTATTTTGTATCATGTTGGTACACTGGGGGCCAGAAAAGTGAAGATCACCTAATGTGGATAGATTTTCCATCTTGTTCATGCAAAAGTGGCATCTGAGAACACTTGTGGGTTAATGTTTGTCCCAACCTAGTCATGCCATAAGAAACTATGCCAAGAACCCTCCATTCCATCACTTTTTGAGGACATTCACATATTTTTCCATGAGTCAGAGACAATGCATAAATTACTAGTTGCGGGCCTGACATGTACTGTAAACATCAAATATTCACCATTTTGGAGCACGGCAATCTCACTGCTAATATGAAATAAAATAAAGCCAGGCTAGGTAGCTGTCTCAAAGGTGTAACATGAGTTATGTTGCTGTTTTTACCTGCCTGGTACTGCGCCACGGGTCGCACGGGGTCAGCCTCAATGGCTGCAAAGGGGGTCAAAGTGCAGGAGTAAGTGTATGGAGAGAGAGCTAGATTTTACATGTAAAAATAGTCACAAATTGCTTTAAAAAACTGCTCACATGCACTGAAGGTTGAATGATGGCAACTAAACATTCTCCTATTTTTTTTGTCTTAATAACCTTTAGTCTGGTCAGACTATAAATATTGGGGAAGAGGGAACTTGAGGTCATGTTATTCTGTTTTGCTCTAACTAGAAAGGGGTATTTGCTGAACTGTAAAACATGATACACCTGAGTTGTTTTGCCTGGTTCTACCAAGTCAAATTAAAATATTTCAAAACCCCTCAATCACATGCAATTAAGTAATAATGTAAGCCTTGGTCCATTTTTAAAATAAATGAACAGAAAGTCAAACACATTCTTTTTTTTTTTTAACCTATCTACCAATACAGTCATTGATTTCCTGTCTTGAGGGAAGACAGGTCTTAACAACATTGGACCTGTCCATCGTGTCAACCTTAAACGTTAACATTTTTCACTACATTGACTTTGATAATAGGGAATGGATTCTTTCATCCTGATGAATTGACAACAAAGAATTTTTACCAAAATTGACCTTGCAACACTTTGACAGTTTTGGATTGTACTCTTGTCTTGTGTATTCATTGTTTAACCTTCTTTTTAGTCTTACTGTTTCTCTATTATGTTCCTAATGTTGCCGATGTCACTGTCCGCATGTTTGGAGCGTACCAAGGTTGGACTAATACCATTTACACACCCTGACACGGCAACAGTCATACCAGGGTTTTAAATGAACCCAACGTGACAATTTGACAAACGTGAACACAATCTAAAATGTCCAGTAAAAGCGCCTCTAAGAGTGAATGGAAATCCTGGTTTGTCAGTTTGCTAGAACCTTGACGTGTCTGGAAAGATTTGTGGCTTAAGTCAATGAGCCTCATCTGTTCATAGTATGGTAGTAAAGAGGCGTCTAGAAAAGAAATACTGTAGCTCATGGATATTTCTGTAATGTCAGTCTAGAGTTATTCTCGCTGCATGCGCATCATGCATAACACGCACACACAGCTAGAAACCTGTCAGGGTAGACATGACAATACAGAGCAGCTGCGAAGGGCTATGTGGTCATGTGGTATGCAAGGCCTGCGTGTGTCTGTGCGGCATCCAAAGGGTGGTAAACACCCTCTTACCCCTCTTTAGTGCGCCTTTGCCTGCCTGACGTCTTTCTTGCTTTCTGAGTTTTCCAACATTTTTTTCCAGGATTCATCAATAACCATTGTGGGAAATTATTTTTGCACTGCCAATGCAGTATCGTATGCGTTTGTTTCAGGCTGAGCACCACTGCAAACAGGTGTGTATGCATATGTATTTCAGCTTGAAAATGAGAGTGATGTGATATGTGGGACTGTCAAGCCTAGACAAGCATTCTGTAAGGGGAAAAGACTGTAAGGTACTTGTCTTGTGGTTGCTCAGGTGGACTGGTTGGGTGGTCTCCTTGGATACCATAACCACACACAAAATAATACCCGCAATTATGGAAAACACTCAGCAAATAACAAATTTGATTTGGACATAGACACGTACTGTAGTTGAGAGTTGTCACGAAACCAACATTTTGACTTTGATACTGGTACTAAAACGGTAAAACAACTGTAAAATAATGTGGCTGACAGCTAAGCAACTTAACATTTATTTAGATTTTAGGAACGCCGAGTACTAATACGCCGTATCGGTTTTGGGCCGACATCTGGCCCTGTTTCAAGTTATCGGTACTCATGATGACAGCTGATACTACAGTACTATCGACTACTCAGTTGGTGCAGTTGTACAGTAAAATGTACATTGAGATTATACTCAGAATTCTTTTGACTGCTAAAATAGCGTGGTATTGGGTGTTGGTAACCCATAATTGGTGTAAAAAGACATTTTAATGACTTCAGAGGCCTTTGACATGAACTGCGTTGCTCTATCTAAAAGGGAGCGATAGTTACAGCTGCCTTGCTGCTAATTTAATGTAGATCAAGTCGCTAACAAGACATGCTAACATCAATAGCAAATGTCAGTTTAACGTCCACAAATATGTAAGGCTGGAATGGCTGTACATGTAACCTTTGTGCACGTATTCATACACATGACAAGACATATTTCAGAGGCCCAGTTGTCGATTCCATGCCCATACACAGAAGTTGGATTTACTTGAGTATGTCTGCCTATTGTAGTTACAGTATTTCAAATTACAGTAATGGCGTGATTTTGTTCCCAGCCCCATTCACTCAGAGACAATATTGTATCCGTGAGAATTATTCGTGCTGTTGCAAAATATACTGCAAGTCATGCAGAATATGACTATTTTGTCAAAAGTTTATTTGTTGCTGGAGGCTGACTAACAGCTGCTATTAAGCGTTTGCTCCAAGTTCAGCATCAGGACAAATTGGTGTGCAGTTAAAAATAACAAGGTCACAAATATTGTACAGTACAATAAAACAGTAGGTTATCATCCTTCTGTGTATATTCATCCTTTTTTTTTTTTTAAATTTGGCTCTTAGCGAGTTCTCTTAACGGCAATTTATATGTGAAAAGTGTCAGAAGCAGAGATAAAGTAGACAGAGAGTAAATAATAGCATATAGGTGTGTAAACTGCTTTTTTAACCGGCCTTTTTCTTCTATCTTTTTCTCTGTTAGACATCTTTGAGGCTCTGCTTGCCTAGTGCTTCCCCCTAACAGTGAGGTATGACCACACACATTCACTCCACACAAACCAAATTTCCACCAAGTGATAGAATTCACTTTTGTAAAAACATTTTTACATTTCTGCTGTCATGTAGATTGCGTCTGTATTAAACCATGCATGTTTTGGAGAAATGTAGCTGGATTAAGAATCACCAAACCTCAGAAGCCCTGAGTCTGTTTGTTCATAAACTCAGCAAATGTCAATTATAATAAAACACCGTGGTGAGGAAAAAAAAGAACTCTGTGCATCAAGGCCCACATAAACTGATAAACAGCACTGATGTTGTCATCTTTAAATGCCAAAGGTTCCTTTCCATTGACCTTCTATTTTCTTTAGGCATCAGTCCAATTGCCTTTTAAAGGTTCCTTTGTCACTGATCTAAACTTGCAATTTGTGTTCACTGCTCATAAACCAGAAGTACGATTTATGTAGTGGCGTATCTAATAGATGCTTTATTGAACATAGTATTTCTGCGCCCTTCAAATAAAAATTCAGATTTTGATCACAAAAATCAGATTTCAATGTTTATTCGATTTATCACTTCTGCAATTATTAGTCTTTTGAAAAGTACGACTTAGCTGTGACACCAAGTTGGCAACCTAGACGTTAGATTTGTAAAATAAGCTTCTCTCTCTTTTTAGCCATTTTATTTAAGCAGTGCACATCAGTGGGGAGACACTTTGCGCAAGAGACAGCTAAAAATAATCACTTAAAAAACTGCCAAATAATCTTTCATTCAAATCATAGTGTGATTAATTTATACAGTGAAGTTAGGGTGCACTCCTTGATCGTGCTTCCAAATTTTTGTTTTGTACCTAATGCAGATTAAAAAAATACATGAAGCCATACTTGGATGAGTTTGGTGTTGCGCAACACCTCAAGGATCAAATGCAACTGCTTTTAAAGCCTCTAAAATCAGTGGACCTAGACTGCAGAAAAAGGCATCTGAATGAATGACCACAATTCCTAAAGACACACTCCAAAATCATTGCCAACGCCTTCCCACAAGAGCGTGAGTAAGAGAAATTCCAGCTGTAAAGAGTGGACTAGGATATTTTTTACTTCCTGTATGAATATTTTGTTTCATGTAACATCTATCTAAGAAGTTTTACTTTGTTGATTTGTGACCAATTCCTCCCTGTGACTGAGAAAGTAGCAACTACTTCTTCCTGTCATGACCTAGTTGGGAGTAATAGCGGTAAGGACAATTATATCAGAGACATTTTTAAACTGCCAATTTTAAAATGGTAAGCAGACCTTGCACAACGAATATCCTACACGTTGGCGTCACAGACACCGTTGCGCAGCGTACTTGTAGCAGCAGCAGCAGCAGCTAAGGCTCAGTTGATAATAATAGTTGACTCACCACAGGAGTGGGAGAAGTGGCGAGCTTGAGAGAGTCGTCATCTCTCAGTGAGAGAAGCTTCCTAACAGCTGGTGCAGTGAATTCAAGATGAGTTTTATATAACTTTCACTGCATCAAACATGCATTTATATGTTTGTGTGTATATATGAATGCATAATAGGGCATTGCACCAGAATCTGAGTCTTAAGTCTCTTTATTTTGAAGATTTGTCTTCCTCTTTTATATGTGATCATTAGTTTTAACCATGTAAAATGTTTTAATCCTTTTTTCTATGCACAAACACACACACATATGCATATACTGTATATACAAATACAGTATATGTATGCATATGTACCGAGTTAAACAGTCAAGTACTCTCACAACAGTTGCACTGCTGAACAAATTGCACTTGACTAACTGGGATTAAGAAGTACAGTTGTGCGTGTGTTTGTGAGTTGATTGAAAGGAGGAATCCTTCTTTTGTCAGACTGAAGCATGAGGCCTCCTGGGATGTGTTCAAAATCCTCTCTGGAATGTGTACAGGGGGTGGTGGGTGAATGAGGGCGTGACTTAGCTTGTCACCGTATTTAAACAAGGAATGCCAATATTTGTGTGTAGTTCAGATTTGTGTGAGAATGTATCCATATATTTTTTTAAATTCCATTCTTCCTTACAGATTTTCTGTGAATGCCAATTACAGATTTGATCAATATTTGGATAATTGGTTGAGTTTTTGGCTTCTTTCTTGTCCAGGAATGTCTTCATCCTTGGTTAGATGTAAAAAAAAAAAAAACATGAAATTCATAAAATATATATTTTTTAAGTGATTTACCGTTTGAAAGTTCGAACAACTCAAGATGGTCATGTTTTATTTCATGTTTTCGATGCAGGATGGTGATGGAGGAGGGGGGTCGGACAGATAGAAGGAGAGGGGATCCGCTGGCCATGGGAGCAGCCAGACGGCAGATCTTTATGGAGCTTGGTGAGAGCCTTTTTTGGCTTTTTCATAAAGTAGCATCAATAAGCTTTATTCAAATGGTTCTTTTATTTTACAGCGGATCAGAACCTTGATGCCATTTGCCTCTCTGCATATCGAACAGCCTGCAAACTTAGATTCATACAGAAGAGATGTAACTGTACGTGTAAAAGTAAAATTGACTTGTAAGAACTGTTGTCACTGCCGGTATCTGAAACCTTTTGTTTGCTATATTTCTATTACAGTGCATCTCATTGATATATACAACGTGATCGAAGCCGTGCGGGATGCTGGTCTGAATGCTGTGGAATTAAATGCTGGCATTTCCGTGACCAGGCTGGAAAACCTGGTGTCCTCCCTGTTTAACCAGCTAAGCAAGCGCCTGCCCACCACGCACCCAATTAAGCCACGAGAGAGTACTGTCCTCTTTGTTGATTTTATAATGGCAGCCACTGAGAGGTACATGACAAAACAAAAAAATAGATCCATATACTGTGTATTGGATCTCTGTATATGTTGCATTGTTTTAAGTAGAACTGGCAAATACTATGTAAGAAGCTTGTCTCTCATCTGTTGTATCCTATTTGTTTCAGCGAACCAGAGAGCCAACTGACAGTTTTCTCAGTGAAGGCAATTCTGGCTGTGCTTTGTGGAGGGAATTTAGTGGACAAACTTCGCTGTAAGTACCAGCAGATACTGTCCTGACTAAAGATGTGAGGAGCTGGTTTGGTATTTGTAAATTCCTTTGTTAGTCATGTAGATTTGTGTTGGTGCGCGTGTGTGTATGTGCATGTGTATTATTATTAAAAAAAAAAAAAAAGGTTTTTTTGAAGGGGGCCTGCATGATTGGCCAACATGTCACATAAAGTGCCAACATGTCACATAAAGTCCCATTTGGCTTACCTTTTTTTTCCATCTGAGAATAACAATTCAGTTTCCACTTTATGCTTAAGTGCCACCTTGTGGGGAATGTGTATTACTGCTGCTGTCAACTTAATCTGCATGTGGGTGCAGATGTGTTTTCTCAGGTCTCAGACTCCAGCGGTGTGATGGTCCTGTCCAAATTTGACCATTTCCTGTTAGAGGCCCTCAAGCTTCCAGCTGCTGTGCACGAACAGCCGTCTTTTGGCTACACAAACCACATGGCTCGCTCCTGCTTCCCACAACAGGTAAAAGAGTCTTTTGTTGAACAGACTGTGTTAGTTTATTTATGTCTTTTTTTTTTTGTAATTGTTCTGTCATTCTGAATGAAGAGTTTTTTTATTTTTGTTGTAGAAGCGAGTGATGCTCAACATGTTCCTGGACATTGTATCTGACCCCCCTCCATCTCTTGTCTGGCTGCCCCTCATGCACCGCCTTGCTAATGTGGAAAATGGTATACACAAATATTCAGTGCCTTCTTTACTGTAATGTAAATGTTTCAGTTAATTAAAGTGACATTTTATATCTCATACTTATAATTAAAAATCACAAAAGATTGTGCGTGGAAATACTGTAGCTGTTTTGATCAAATCAGAGTTTTTCACTTCTTTGTTTGTTTGTTTGTTTCTTCTCTCAGCCTACCATCCCGTCACATGTTCCTACTGTCGTAGCAATGGCATGACAGGCTTCCGCTATCGCTGTCTCCGTTGCCGAGGATACCAGCTCTGCCAAAACTGCTTCTGGCGCGGCAATGCCAACGGCTCTCATAGCAACCAGCATCAGATGAAGGAGCACTCATCCTGGGTGAGTCACCACTGTTAAAGGGGCAAAGATTGTTTGACATGCTGTCATTAGGAATTTTGGAGCAGAAAATGCTTTCATTTCACCTCTTGATCACACATTTGCTTTGTTACTGTGTAGAAGTCGCCTGCGACTAAGCTGGGCCGAGCCCTGGGCAAAACTCTAGGTTGTGTATCGTCCAGAGAACCCTCCCACCCAGTTTACCCAGAAGAACCTGAGAGGACCCTAAATCTCGCTAATATTGTGTAAGACCCCCCCACCCACACACACACACACACACACACACACACACACACACACACTTCGCTTTTATGTATGTGTTGTTTAATTAATGAGGCGTCCCTCTCCCATTGATGTTACTTTTCAAAATAGAAGTTATTTTTTGGTAAGTGTTGCTCTCCAGGTAATTGGTTGTGTGAAGGAATCTTCTAGATGTCCCATGTGAAAAATTTAGGTTTGCTTCAACATTTTCTAACTTATTTTTAAACATATGTGATGATTGCCTCTTATATTTTTCTGATGTCAGTATAGCCCAATCCACATCATAAATATTCCACACCATCAGGAGAGTTTGCTAACTCTAAAAAAACCAGACCCATCCCTATCAATTACTGGATTGGACTCATAATGACACTGACTCTGGTATTATTGCATTATTACAGTGTACCCTCTCTGGAAGCACATACAAACAATATTGCTTAAGCAAGACTTCAGTCTGGCTGTGAACTGTCAATAACTTGCTGTATAAAGGTTAGTTTTCACTGACTAGTTTTAAACGGTTCCACAAAGGTAGACTTTCACCAACTTATGTTATTTGTTATTACCCTGATCGTTACATGTTCACCAAACGTGCAGGTAGCTTTTGGGAAATAACAAATCCAGTGAGCCTTTTTGGTGGCTCCGCCCCCCTGCGGCTGCATTCACAGTGTTTGATTTTTCGAACATCAGCAGATAGAGATTGCATGCCTTCCAGCATTGAGCGATTATACAGGCGAGCACAGAGCTGCTGCAACTTTGCTGTGAATCTACACGCAGTGAAGTAGCATCAGGTCTTTTCATTCTCAATTTTTTTTTCCAGCAGTCGTTAGTGGCTTATTCCTTTCTGTCTTTCTTTTTGTATCTCTTGTGATCTTTGCTCTGTCTGTGTTTGCTCTGAGCAGAATGATTCACCATTGCATGACTACACCAAAGCGTGTGAATGGGTCTAAGAATGCGAGCCTCAAATGTGTTAGCCAGGGCTCTCAACTTAGAGTTGATGATATTTATTCTCATCTGTGTTGCTATTGTGTTTTTAATCACTTTCCAGGCCTTCTCAACCAATTGGGAACCCAAGTCCGGCCATGCTGCTGTCTTCATCTGCACCAGAGTCCTCCAAGAGGTAAAGTTTGGCAAAAGACCAGTGTAGCGTTTGCAGTTGTTGCATGATATGCTTTATAGTTTAACACAAAAATGGTAGCACTATAGATGGGCTTTGTTTCATTGATTGATTACATGAATCAGTCACTCTAATGCACATTTGTTGATTGTCAGTGTAAATTGGAAGAAGAAAAGAAAGGTATTGTGAATTGTTATGAGAATAAAAGACACATTCATGACTTTTTATAATCCTTGCCTTGTGCACTGTGGCAAACTGATGCTGGAACCAAAAAGGGCCTTTCCCAAATTGTTCCACTCAAGTAGTCAGCTGAGTGTCCCCAGACTTTCGCTCATCTAGTGAATGTGATTCTAACTTTGCTGTGTATAACTTGTGTCGGCAGTTTGGCAGCAGCTCAGCGCATGAATGAAGAACATGCTTTGATCGCCGCTTATGTGAATCGCCTCCAAAGCAGCCCACGGTGAGAGGCTGACAGAATACAGTAGAGCAGGAATCCAAATATATTTTTTTTCCTCATTTTTGTTGTCATAAAAGACAAACAACCTGTTACAGCTCGTAAGCCAAAAAGACAAGAAGTCGATTTGGATGCAGTTTGTCGGCAACATTGTTTTTCTTCCAACTGCAACAACAAACAGTCTTTTGAAGAAGTGTTGGTGCGTCATGTGTTAGTTTGAGAAATGTGCTATTTTAAACAGCAGTAGGAAACGTTTTTTTATACTACAGGATTTCCCCTTTAGTGTCAGTTTACGTATAAGCCTCTGTGCCAAAAAACAAAACAGAAGCTTACTAATACGCACTTAAAAAAAGCCTCAACTGCGTTTTAGCATGTTTGTCTTAAATGTTTTGATTAATAACGAGTGACTAAAAAAAGTTTCTATCTTTTTGTGAAGTGGTATTTAAAGTCATTCTTAAATGCATTTGTTCTTTTAGCAGCATACACAGCCCCGGAAGACAAGACGAGGAACACCAACTTATCGCCCGCTACACTTCTCGGCTGGCAGAGACTGAAAGCTCTGGAGTGAGATCATAATAACCTCATATTTATAAGCTTTAATCATACTCTATCACTGAGAAATTGCACAAAGAAACAATGTTGTTCCATCTTGTGTGTGTTTAGGTGATACCCACTCGAAGCATCAACTTTGATGTAAACAAACAGAAGAGGGAGCTTATCGCTCAGCTTGAATCCAAAAACAGGTACAAATTTGTTGATGAGGAACAAGTCATTAAATTCAACCTGTCCCTTAAATTGGAGTTTATTCTGGGAAGCCTACAAGCATGTTCTAAAAATAGCTTTAAGGACATTGAACTGAATTCATTTTTATATTCTTTTAAACCTTACATAAAACATTTTGAGATACAGTGTGTGCGCCATCTGTTGTTGTTCAGTTTCTTCCCCCCTGCCTGGTCAGTCATGTTCAGCTTGCCCCAACCTTGACCGCCATGTTTTTTCATTACGCAGAG
Source organism: Hippichthys cyanospilos (assembly GCF_059441005.1). Taxonomy (NCBI): domain Eukaryota; kingdom Metazoa; phylum Chordata; class Actinopteri; order Syngnathiformes; family Syngnathidae; genus Hippichthys; species Hippichthys cyanospilos. Next base: position 6,240,603 of record NC_142388.1, on the reverse strand, counting down.
AGATTTTGGCAGAGATCAAACGTCTCCGTTCAGAACACGACGCTGTGTGCCAGCCCAGTCCAGAAAAGGGCAGCACCAACCCGACTCTCCTGGCTGAGCTTCGCTTGCTCAGGTAAGCAACAAGAAACATGTTACACTTATACATATATTCATATATGCTGATATAAACCCCAAAGCCGTGTCCACATATTTGCTGCTGCAGTTTTAGTTCGTCCAGTTTGACAGTTAGCTATCAACATTGTATGCCACAATATCTGTCTGACTGAGCCAAAAATGTGCACCGAGGCTTTTCAGCACAGATCAGAAGGCTTCATGGCAGATGGCAATGACAGATGGATGTTTGAAAAAGCATACAAAAAATAAATAAAAACTGTTCAATGTGTTTATGCTTTTCAGTCACAACAACAAACCAAACAAGGAGAGATTTGTACTATGAAACGGTTGTTCTGATGCTTTTGATACACTGATTTGTCTACCACTTTATTATTTACACTAGCCCAATGTAATAAGTTCAATACTAGCATCATCCAAGTTGAACATTGATTGCAATGGTTGTTATTTGTAGTGCAATAATAATGCAAAAACATCATTTCTAGTGGTACCTCTACTTTCGAAATTATTTCGTTCCAAAAGTCATTTTGTAACGTGACTTTTTTTGAAAGTAGAGGTGCTTTTGACATGTAAATAACTGAAAGAAATGAACATTTTAACAAAATTTTTTTAGCAAAAAAGTACGTAATGCTTTACCAGTGTGCGCTAGCATGTCACAAAGAATTTAGTGACACTCAAGGTTGAAGGGAAACAAAGAGCATCATGGGTAACGATTTTGTCCTCCCTCTTGTAATGGTTTGCTCCAGCAGCGGAGGGGCCGGTTGTGAAGATGTAGTACATTAGTCTTGTTCGAGCGAGCGCTGATGTCTGGTGTCTCAATATTAAACATCAACAATTTTCGCCTTTTGCATCCTGAATTTCCCTTCGTAACAGTATTTTTTCCGGAGGGGCTTCGTAACCTGAATTTTTCGTAATAAGAGACGTTCGCAAGTAGAGGAACCACTGTATTTTGACTTCATTTAGCTAGATGGAAAATATTAGCTACTCCATTTCAGAAACATCTCCTTACACACGAAAAAGTGAAAATGTTTCAGCCATTTTGAATCTTTCTATAATAAAACTCTAAAATAACAGTAATGTTTTGCAGACAAAGAAAAGATGAGCTGGAGCAGAGAATGTCATCTCTACAGGAGAGCAGGAGAGAATTGATGGTCCAGCTGGAAGGACTGATGAAGTTGCTCAAGGTTGCACACTGATTTAAACTCTGACCTTTATTGAGCATGGCATTTAGTCTCTTTCATTTACGCACACACACACACACACACACACACACAAATCCCCTTATTTCCCACTTCTCCCTCCTGTTCTATGCTATCAGTTGTCGCTATGACTCACTTTACTCACTTTACTCCCTCTAAGGGTCCTACCTGTTCTATTACTGCTTGTGTCTGACCTTTTCCTTTTCACCCTTTCTCCATTTGCTTCCACCTGCCCATGCTTTGATCCTGTAGGATGAGGAACAACGACAGGCAGTAAGTTTAACCCTCTTTTTGATGAACGGAATTATTTGGGTTATTAATAGGATGCAAAAACAACCCAATAAGTCTGTTTGGGTGTAATACTTTGATTTTTTTTAGTATGTTGATTAATCATTACGAATCTTTTTTTTAGGCGCAGGCCGCTGGCGCCTCTCATGTTTTTCCTTCCCGGCCGAGCCCTTCGCTTGCCCGCTCAGTTGGTACCGCGTCTCCGCAGATGTATTCGCCCCAAGACTCCCTTGCTGGTGTGGGTGGGGATGTACAAGAGGCTTTTGCTCATGGTAACATTGCTAAAATTATTCATCAGCCTGTTAATGAATGAACCTGTGAAGAACGTGTGTTTTTATTTAATTGACCATACCCATGAAGACACAGAAAACGTGTAAAAACAGTAAAGGCTTTGGCCAGCAGGGGGAGTAAGTGCACATGAAGCTTTGAGAAAATGTTTGCATTTTCCTATCACACTATGGACGGCTTGATGTCGTACATTCCATCATGCAAATGAGCCGGGTCGGGAGAGACCATACAGGCATCCGGACCCGGACTGTAGTGCTCCTATGACCCCCCCATCCCCCACGCCACCTGGACCCACAACCTACCTTGATTTAGGGAGAAAACTTACCAAGTCTTCTAATCCAGAGGAAAAGTTGGCCAAAATTTGAAGACACATTACAATTAAAACAAACATAGCTCCTGAGAACTTGTGCTAATGTAGCTTTAAGAGCTTTATCAAACAATTGTATTAACAAAAGTGATCAGTTCTTAAATCACAATTATCATGCTGTTGTTTATCTTCAGGCCCCAGGAGAAACTTGAGGAATGATCTTCTCGTAGCAGCTGACTCCATCACCAACACTGTGTCCTCACTGGTCAAAGAGCTTCATTCTGGTACACACACTGGAATTGAAACTGTTCAAACACATATGAATACATTCCACAAGGTTGTGACTGAAAAAATGTTGTGTGTTTTTAAACTTAAGATTGGGACAGCCTGGTGCACTACTGATTAGCTTCTTTACATCCTGCTTGGCTTAACTCCGAATAATATATTATAATGACGTAGTAATGTTTTTGGTGCAACATTCAGAATTTTCCTAAAAACAAAATGTACATTTATAACATCTTCATGTCTAAATGTAAGGCCTTTTCTATGCAGAGGATGGGCGTGAAGAAGAGGAGAGATTGCTGAACGGGAAGGACAGAGGTAATACAGCTCAATGTGATACGACTTTGCATTCGAGATTTGACTTCATTAGAACAAATGAGGGTTTTTTTTTTCATCTTTTTATTAATCACTGTTTACTAGTTGGACTTCCCATTCTCACAGGCTGCATTTTACACTAACCCTCATTACTTTGCCTTGTGCTTCGTTAACTTGCTTTCTCATTAGCTGACTTTTTTTATGTGCTGGGTGCCTGCAGATACGGTGCATGCAGACCACTTCCTGGTGTAGCCCCAGATTCATTATGATGCTAACATGCGCTGTTAACCTTATAGTCCTTTCACACAAACTAGAGATCCGGCGCTGTATATTTTACGCAGCTTGATTTTAAGATATTAATGAAATAATCCTCATCATGTCTTCCTGATGAGGCAGTCGCTCTTTGACCGTACATCTGCATCTATTTTTACAACACTGATCCCCATGTGGTTCCTATGAAAAATTTGTGGTAGCAACAAATTTAATCGTGACACTGCTTTGTTGCTTGTTTATTCCTTTTGTTATTGTTGTTTTTTGCTGTGTTCTCATAAAGTATTCTGTTCTATTCAGCAGGTTAAACATCGTTACGGACAAATTAAAACTAGGTATGAATATCTGTTTTTACTACCTTATGAAGCATAACAAATAATGGTAATAAACTATCTTTCACAAGTGTGCAGGAGATAAAAAAATCTACTTTTACATCACACAAATGCATGATACTGTTTGAAAACTAAATGTATATAGTAAATCTTGGACAATAAGCCGCAACTTTTTTCTCATGATCTGAGGCCTGTGGTTTATAGTTCACTGCCATGTGTCTGCATTTTTTATAACTAGCCACCAGGGGGCAATCCACCAGTAAAGGAAATCTGTGCATTTTGAAAAAACTATGATAGAACTAAAATGTTGTGAATCAATGGCTGTGCTCAAGAAGTTTCAAAAATATAATTTTAAAAATATAAATTAAACATAAGTTAAAAAAAAGTTGAGTAAGGTCTTATATCAAAGTTTGTCACGTACATTTGATGAATGTGTATACGTGTGTATTTATGATTTTATAGATGAATTATATGCAGTATGTTTATATTGACAGAAGAAGACTCAAAGTATTTTCAATTGAACCACTATTTTTCTATGCACAATGTTCATTGTGTTGAAATTTTGCTATAAGCCAGCATTAAAAAAAAAGTACCATCTTGCATTAATATGTGATGTTACGACCTACAGCTTATAATTCAGTGCGGTTTATATGTGGCGAAAATCGTTAGACGCAGAGGATTGTTGATAACCCTATCGAATTAGCATCATTTTTTTATCTTGATTTTAAATAAAATGCCCCCCCCCCCAATCCCCACATGTAAAAAGAAACATTGTTACCAGTGAATTATCCATACTAGGAAATAACAGATGCCACTCTCTTCAAGGCATTGTGGTGTTTCATCCCAACCAAAGAAGAGGCTAAATTGGAGAAGAAACTTCCCCATTAGCCAGTGATGTTATGAACGAAAGTACCACTCAAGCCCTCACAATGCTGGACGGCAAACTCTACAGTCCATTGACTGATGTATAGCTCGAAATCAGTGTTTGTCTTGTCACTGTGATTTTAGTTTTGTGTTGACATAATTGAGCATAGCTAAACAACGGAAGCCTACTGAGTTGTACCGATACGTTTGTGTGTGCATGTGCTTTGGCTGTTTTTTTTTTGTTTTGTTTTTTTTTAAAGGAGGGCCAAGAAAGTGAGAGAAAGTTATGGGAAGAAAAGGTAGATATGTAAGAAGCTTTAATTGTCAAGATGGAGATACAGGATGTAGTTCCAGAGGAAAGAACAAACAAAGAAGGTCAAATGTTTAAAAGATGAGCAAAGACATGAAATGACTTAAGTTTCAGCACTGTGTGCTTTGTATTTATTTATTTTTGCTTTGATGTGTTCTTCTTTTTTTTGCCTGCTATTCATTTAATGTGTGAGTCAATGTGTATATGAGCGTGGTCAGGCCCTGCTGAGACGTAAATCTTGACTGGGACATTTGCTGCTGTGTTTAGGCGATGTGAATTACTCCACAGGTGCTCGTATTATAGCAGCTCAGGCTGTTTGTCCTGGTACTGAATTGAGAGACTAGTGTGTGTGTGTGTGTGTGTGTGTGTGTGTGTGTGTGTGTGTGTGGTTGAATAGGTTTGATTAAAGTGTCCTTTTTTATGCAAAAGCAAAGTGAGAGGAGACATGAACTCTGGCGTGAAAAAAAAGGCTGTGCCGATTAAGTGTAAACTTGCCTTCATCCTATAGAAAAACGTCTATTTTTTGCAAAACCTTGTTTTAACCGATACTTTTTTAGAAATGTAAATCTGAAACTTGAAATCTCGATCACGTCATCGGAAATTGGAATCGGAGAGAAAAGGTAGAGGTTGGGAAATGTTTTATTTCATTTTAGCTTGTTTCCTATGATGTTGGAAATCTCAAACATACTTTTATGGCCACTGTCATTTTCAATCTCCAGTAATTGAAAAACTTTGTTAGCTTCACCTTGTTTGACTAGACAAATAGAGCTCGTACTCCTGATCGCAATAATTAATCATTTCAACTCCTGGTATTGCCTGTTAAACGCGTTCTTTTATTTAAAGTTGTAGGCTCTTCTCGTGTCTCTTCACTGGGGCTTTTCTTCTTCCCAAAGAAATGTTCCAAAGCTGTCTGTTTCTCACTCATTTTGCTGTACTGTATATATATGGAACTTATATCATATATTACTTGTTTATAAGTCTAGGATTCTTGGAAAATTAGTTAAAATCCCCACTTCCATTGATTAGGCGACAGGCCCTGGGATTTCTTGACCCATCGGTATTTTATAATAATAATAATATAAATGTGCCAAAAAAATGAAAATTATCACCAAATGCCTACAATCCATAGGAATCTGTATAATTATTAGTAACATTTACACGTCTTACATATTATCACAATAGTTCTGCAGTACTAGAGTGTTGATTCCTGAGAAATTGTACAACGCAACCTACCTTGACACTTGTTGTGTTTGCAAAAGTTGCTAAATGCCACTAGAATCTGTAAATAGGTGTGTAATGAACCGTTTGGATGCCATTTCAAAGCTGTGGGACGCATTGTCCCAACAGGAGTGAAAGGGTTAAGTGAGACAAACGAATCAAAAGAAGACTCAGTCATTTTTCAAAATCAAATATTTGTCAAAATGAAAAATCTTTCAGACTCCGCTAATACATAAAATGGAAAGAATTATTTTAGGATGTGGCCCTTTAACAGTTGATCCATGGACCGGTTTTGGACCGAGGACCAGTGATTGGGGACCACTTCTATACCCTTATAAGGGTAGTGAAGCAGCTGTTGTTTAAATTAAAATAAATAAATAAATAAAAAACTATTTGGATACACATTTTTATATCGCCGGAGGTATCGAATCGGAACTCGGTATTGGCAGGTCCTCAAAAGACTACAACATCGAAATGTGATCGGGACGTCCCCAATTCTTCCACCGCAGCCCAAAATGACTCCTCGCACTTTGCTACTTTCCTGCCTTCTCATTTCAAGCTTTCTGAACAAGTCAGTTAATTTCTGAGAATGATTCGGTCCGCACTGCAAACACTGAACCAAAGAACCCGTCTTGTGTGCGTGAGATTCGTTAATTAAGCTAAGCAATCTTGTAAATCTCCGATATCATTTTCAGCTTTTGTTGACGTTACGGAGTGCATGTGAAGAACATAGAGTCCCCGCCTCCATTCGTTCATGTTGGAGCTCATTAGCATGTTTGATATTCCTGTTCCTCGCCCCAGTTCTGTGGCTCACCGGAATTGTCGTAACACCTTAAATAGAATAGGACGGTCGTTATTAATTTGATCTTTCACGTGAGTGTCCTCTGCAACAGCGACTGAGTTGGACCCGTCCTTACTTGAAACTGTAAATGCTGTCAGCGCTGAACATGTGTGAGAAAGTTTGGTTGAAATAAATTTTATTTATCATCAAACTGGATTCATTGTGTCCTGACTCGGAAATTTGATACTTTTTTCATCGCTGTCATCAACATTGATAATTAATATACACAATGTTTCATACCTTTTTCTTCAGGTTATTTTTTTTAAGATCATGTTTCAGATTTATTTACATTTATTCATTTAAGCATCAAACAGAAAATATGTTTCTAGTTTAAATAAGGGTTGGTATGTTTTTTTAGGCACTTTAAGCATTTTTTTTCAGATTCAGAATAACCTGTATTAACTATGTAAAAAGTTAACATTTGCTGTGTACTGATTTATATGGCTTTTTGTTCATGTTAAAAAGGATACAATTGTAGGTATGCCTAAACAATTTTCATACATAATGATCACTTTTTTCGTCACCGTATCGAGTGTCTGTGTGTGTGTGTTGCAAAAAATTGAGAAACACTGCCTTAACATCAGAAAATATAAAATTTTGATCATTATCTTCCAAAATTAAACCAGCAGATTGTAAAAGTTTCATCTTTGTTCAAAACAATGATAATCCGTTTCATGACTATTAACTGTCACGAGGCTGAAATTTTGAGGATTTGATCAATTTTAGCTCTATTGGTTCCATTTTGGAACAAATTACTGTATTTGAAACATTAAGTATCTTACTGATATATTGTGTTTTAGTGACCAGCAAAACATATGCTTTTATTTTGTTAATAGGGATGCAGATACAAAAATGGGTCAACTTACACCGGAAGTACGATTGTTCCATTATCTAAAATAATGATTAGTTTGTCAATTTTTCATTGCACCTGAAGAAATATATTTATTCGGCTTGACTTTTGAGCACTCCTTGATTTAGTGTCTTAATTTACCATGCATGAGCTGTTCTCACGTTTCCCACGAGCTTGCCCCAAAGGTCAGCACTGCGCGACGGAGACAAGAGAAGAGCCCTATAACTATATACTGAACGCGACCTATTGTTGCCTTCCGTCTGCGACCACGCCAACAGCCGTAAATAACTTATCACTTCCTTTGGACTTGGTCTAAGTATGACCCCGGATGCGCCACCTAATAAGCATTTTACATCCCAGAGGTCAAATGGAGTTCAGATTTCTAAGTGTCATCAAATGGGTCATAAAGTGACGATTATTCAACTGGTTTTGATCATTAACTTGTTCAATCACGCAAGTAAGAAGCACACTTTTTTTCCAGTTTAAATTTAGTTTATTTGACAACAATTGTAATTTCCATCAATCCCATGCATTTAAGGCAACATTTTACAGACATTTGATATTTGAGTACTGTATGTTTATTCTAGTCATTTCCCAGATAAACAACTTGTTTCTATGTTTTTTTTTCTTTTCAGATTAAATGGAGAATTTTTAACCGCCAGCGGAAAACTCAAACATATTACTGACATAAATAAACACTTGAGGTGAATGGATGATTATAATAATAACGATGAATGAAGAATCCAATGTGAAAGGGCAGGTAAGGCAATTGTGAACTGATTGCTGGAGGAATCGATATTTACATCAGTAGGCGTGTCACAATCAAAATCAAAGTCAAACATTTACTGCCACCATGAGGTCGCTGCTATAATTGCATGGAAGCTCAGATAATAATGACCATAGAAAGTTAATAATGTACATGTCTGACTATGATTTTAAGGATCATATTCTTAAATCGAAGATGCAAAAAATGTCCTTAGTCCACCTCTTCAATGGTGGGCCCTTGGGCGCCGGCCCGGGCCTGCTCTCCGCAGCCTCCCGCTGGCCCCGCCCCCTGATACAACTTGCTGAAGATGGGCTGGCACACTCGTTCCAGCTCTTTTTGCTTGTGCTGGAACTCTTCTTTTTCGGCCAGCTGGTTGCTCTCCAGCCAGTTGAGGGTCTGCTCGCACTTGTCCATCAATGTCTTCTTGTCCTCCTCGCTCAACTTTCCCGACAGCTTCTCATCCTGCACAGTGCTCTTCACATGAAAGGCGTATGATTCCAAAGCGTTCTTGGCGGCGATCTTGTCCCGCTGCTGCTCATCTTCAGCTTTGTACTTTTGGGCGTCATCCACCATCTTCTCGATTTCCTCTTTGCTGAGACGGCCTTTGTCGTTGGTGATGGTGATTTTGTTCTCCTTGCCGGTGCTTTTGTCCACCGCAGAGACATTCAAGATGCCGTTGGCGTCCACGTCGAAGGTGACCTCGATCTGAGGGACACCTCGCGGAGCTGGCGGGATTCCGCTCAGGTCAAATCTGCCCAGCAGGTTGTTGTCCTTCGTCATGGCTCTCTCGCCTTCATAGACTTGAATGAGGACGCCAGGCTGGTTGTCGGCGTAGGTGGTGAAGATCTGCGTCTGCTTGGTGGGGATGGTCGTGTTGCGTTTGATGAGCGGCGTCATGACTCCTCCGGCTGTCTCGATGCCCAGCGACAGAGGCGCCACGTCCAGCAGTAGCAGGTCCTGGACGTTGCTCGAGGTGTCCCCTGTTAGGATGGCTGCCTGGACGGCGGCGCCATAAGCCACCGCCTCGTCGGGGTTAATGCTCTTGTTCAGTTCTTTGCCATTGAAAAAGTCCTGCAAGAGCTTCTGGATTCTGGGGATCCGTGTGGAGCCACCGACGAGGACAACGTCATGGATCTGGCCTTTGTCCATCTTGGCGTCCCTCAGGGCTTTCTCCACCGGCTCTAGGGTGCCCCTGAAAAGGTCGGAGCACAGTTCCTCAAAGCGAGCCCTGGTGATGGAGGTGTAGAAGTCAACACCCTCAAAGAGGGAGTCAATCTCAATGTTGGCCTGGGAACTGGAGGACAGCGTCCTCTTGGCTCTCTCACAGGCGGTGCGAAGTCTCCTTAAGGCCCTTTTGTTCTGGCTGATGTCCTTTTTGTTCTTCCTCTTGAATTCGGCCACAAAGTGCTCCACCATCCTGTTGTCAAAGTCCTCTCCGCCCAGGTGCGTGTCTCCGGCGGTGGCTTTGACTTCGAAAACGCCACCCTCGATGGTCAGGATGGACACGTCGAAAGTGCCGCCACCCAGATCAAAGATGAGAACGTTACGTTCTCCCGACTGGCCTTTGTCCAGTCCGTAGGCGATGGCGGCCGCTGTGGGCTCGTTGATGATCCTCAAGATGTTTAGTCCGGCGATTACGCCTGCGTCTTTGGTGGCTTGTCGCTGGGAGTCGTTGAAGTAAGCAGGGACCGTGACCACAGCGTTGGACACCTTTTGACCCAGATAAGCTTCTGCAATCTCCTTCATTTTAACCAACACCATGGAGGAGATCTCCTCTGGGTTGAAGGCCTTTTCCTCCCCTTTGTATTGCACCTGGATTTTGGCCTTCCCTCCTTCAGCGACTACCTTGAAGGGCCAGTGCTTCCTGTCCGCTTGCACCACCGGATCATCAAACTTTCTTCCGATCAGGCGTTTTGCGTCAAACACCGTGTTACTGGGGTTCAGCGCCACCTGGTTCTTGGCGGCGTCGCCGATGAGCCTCTCGGTGTCTGTGAACGCCACGTAGCTCGGTGTGGTCCTGTTACCCTGGTCGTTGGCGATGATCTCCACTTTGCCATGCTGGAAAACACCCACGCAGGAGTATGTGGTGCCCAGGTCGATGCCGATGGCAATACCTTTTGCTGAGACCATTTTCTTAATTTGAGGTGCTCTATCTGTATGGAGGACAATACAACACATTAAACGCACGTCATTCGTTAGTTCTTACATTCGTCTACAACATTACTAAAATGTATTCTGAATACATAGATAGTAAATGTAATGTGTCTATTCAACAGAGTAGAAGCATCAACTTACTTTTAAAAGTGCTCTGATATCTCTGGATTTTGTTGCTCTCGATGATCCTCTCTTGTAGAGTTTGTTCTTGTGGATCTTGTTCTCGATGCTCTTGTTCTCTTGTGAATCTTGTTCTCGTGAATCTTGTTCTTGCGTCCTGCGCTGTCTCTCGGCTGCTTTTATGCTCCTCGAGCTGTCACTCTGGACACTTCCAGACGTTTCTTCGTCAAGTTATACAACCAACAAAAGCAACGTCCTGTTTTGAATTTCAGAATAAAACAGACCACTAGTAGGTTCCGTGTAATGTTAAGGAAGACGAAGCAAGGCTCTCTTATTGCGAAGGCCAAAGCAGAATACAACAGTTAACACTAACGAACGCTTTATTTAGAAAACTCTGGAGTTGAGGCAATGCAGCTGGAAACAGCGAGAACTATCTGGTCAAGTCGAGGCAAGAGTTTATTTTTGTAAAATACGTCATTCATTCCATGAGAGGATTAGGAAATTAAATTTCTTGCGTATCAAATAGACTGTAAATATGAATGTGCATTGTGACAACCAATAAAATTATGAAACTAGATTACTGTATTGTCTACAAGCCACTCATGCCCGACGTTCTTCTTTTACGGCTGAGTTTTATTGTTCCGATTTAGTGCAGTCGAACAACACTACCTCGGCGGTCGACAACCGTTGACACATTGAGCCTACCTGGAGTAAATGTTTTTTTCAAAAACAAAATTTGCTATTTTTGAATGGTCGACTTAAAGGGACAATGTGTAAGATTTAGACCGTTTTTCATTGAAAATGAATCAATTAAATGATTATAAATGTCAAAAACCTGCAAAGAAATGTGTTCCTATCGACTAACAGTATCTTTTAAATATAATCGTCAGTCTAGTTATCATTAAATGACATTACGTGGGGGCTGGCACTTCTCCGAGGCTGCCATGTCTCTTATAGGTGCGGACAATACTAAATGCAGCACCTCCTGTTGGGATTGGAAAAAAATAGGTCTAAATCTTACAAATTGTAGCTTTAAAAGGAAGAACAATCGCAAGAAAAATAGTGATTTGAACCTGTAATAGAAAAAGCTGAAAATCCACGATAGATTCAAACCGCGATAATCGAATCGCAATGTAGCGATTGAACGCTCTTTTTAATACACGAGAAGGCCCTGATGGGCAGGCTTTAGGACCATGCGGAGTCTTCGCTGGTGCGGCAGCGTCTGCGGCTAATGACAGAGCGAGGAAGAGAGCGAGAGACAGAGAGAGAGAGAGAGAGAGAGAGAGAGAGAGAGAGAGAGACGGCATGCAGGCTGGGGAGCGCTAGACAGCAGCGGACCGAGAAGACCCGGTAGAGCCTGGGAAGGGGGAGAGAGAGAGAGTGAGAGAGAGAGGTCGGGAGTGAACGCGAGGAGGGGAAAACGACGGTCGTCAGGGTCGGACTAAACGGTAAATACAAAGATTACATTTTGGGCTTGCGGCTGTTTGGGGTTCGCTTACAAACACATCCACCTAGGATTGTCATCGCAGTTGGGCTCGAGCTGTACGCGAAGCTCGAGAGTGAACTTGGGAGTTTTTTTTTTTTTTAAGGGGGGGGGGGGGGGTGTCAAATCAAATATGGGGAAGAGGGGGGCTGTAATGCTAACATATTCCAACAGAGCGTAAACCGCCTCCCGGCGACACCGCCAGGTAGCATTAAACCGGAACGCTCGCCGTCCTTTTTAACCCTGCGGCGGTAGATAGACGGAGACACATAAGCGCGCCGAACCGTCGAATCCGCGGCGAGCGGAGCGAGCATACGGGGACGCGCCTCCGGGGTGATTGGGTGCATTCGGTCCAAATGCCTGTGTGTGTATGTGGGTGTTTTACCTGACCTAGCAAAGCTTATCGCCGCTACACACACACACAAACAAGCCCGTGTTTGTGACGTCCTCCCGGCCCCCCAGCTGGGATTACACCATTTATTTATTTATTTTTTGACAAGTCACCCGCTGAAGGGCGTGTGAGGTCGTTCCTAATAGTAATTGTCATAAAACTGGACCATGTCAAGGTAGCGTAACGCCTCCAAATTGCATTTCCGGCATTCGCATAAAAATAAAGCTTTTTCGTTGTCGTATTTTTGTTGACAATAGAACCTCTGAAAATGCTGTAATAAAACATTTTTTTTCCATCAGCAAGACCCATGCCCCTATAAAAGAGCTAGAAAAGGGAGGCAAGCTGTTTTTTTTTATTGTCAATATATTTTGAATTAATAAAGTTTTGACGTTTAAAGACTTAGCGTGATCTTTGACTTAAATATTAGCATTGTATAAATTTAGAACAAATTGGATGACATCATCTATGTGTCATATATATATATATATATATATATATATATATATATATATATATATATATATATATATATATATATATACACACACACACAAGCTCATGTGCAACATTTTTTAGTTTTTTTATTATTTTGTAGGCACAGATGAGTTATCCCTCTGTGTGTGTCTGCGATAGACAAAGAAAGTATTTCATGGAAAAAAAATAAAAAGGAGGAAACAGGGTTCCACTGTAAATTATACCTTAAAATTGATTCGTAAATTACATTTTTAGCTCACGAGTGCTGGTTTTTTTTAGGGGTGTGTAAACATCTGTGTGACATGTTCACACAAAAATGGAGGAATGGAGTCAATTGTCACTTCCTCACACACAGTCAGCAATGTTTGAGTTTACGTACTACTGATATGCCAAATCACCTAGTTGTAAAATTAGCCCCTCCCCCCAAATATTTTTATGACCCATTTCTTTCACCAGCTGCTGCTTTCTACCTTGACATCAATGAAGCGTTTCCCTCCCCTCTGGCAACAATTTCTTCTCTCACCAGTTCAGGCTTGCGCTTGGACCTTTGACAGGCATCTAATTTAAAAACCTGCTGGCGATACAGCTGGAAAAAATTCTGTAACATACACTTTCTATCGGATCGCGAGGCCTGCGTTTGTAAACGTGTGTGCGCGTGCGTGACCTACATCCAACACACTCGGAAGGAGGAGTTGGCCTGCGGATTGAGCTGTGAGACCCTTGGGGTGTCGGATGGTTATTGTACACCCTTTTCTGCAAAGTTTCCACCCATGGTTTTCCGCTGGCCTGCTGCCTGTCTGTCTTTACACTGGCTGACGTCAGGCCACAGTGAGGAGTTGCATACTGTACTCCACGATACATTCCAACTGTTGGAACAGAGCATACGTAAACTGCAGGATTTATAAATTGTATATTCAAAATCGAAAACATCTTTTGTCTTCACAGTAAAAGTATGGAATTGATAGAACTTACATTTGACTCCTGACTTGCAGTACTCTAGAAATTGTACTTGCAGATGTTAGCAATGACGCGATGTTGGCATCGCCTCATAGGTTTTGAAGAAATAAGCACAACAATATGGCAGCATTGTGGTCTAGCGGTTAGCATGGCTGCCTCACAGCCAAGACGTTCTAGTTTTGAATTTTCATCCAGGCACGCTTACTTGGATTTTCTCTAGAAACTTCACTTCCCCCCACATTCCCGAAACACGCCTCCTAGGTTAATTATAGACATGAATATCAATGATTGTTTCTCTTCTGATTGGGTGGTGTAAAGTTGAAGCTTTACTCTCCTTCTCGCCCAAAAGACAGCAACTGCAATCAAGGAAAAGTAACATAGTTGAAGCATAGTAAAATTATTCAGTTATCTACAAAAGGACTAATGAAAGATTTGTATACTGTGGTTGCCGACGTGATGGTTGGATAGATTTGTGTTTGTGAACATGAGTGTTGAGAAACAAGTGGCAAAATGAACAGTTTCCAGCAAATGATCATCCGCTATGTGGTCGTCGTAGGCTCCAGCCGACCCCCTAACGAGGACATAGAAAATGGATGGATGGAAATGGGATTTTGAAGAGGCACCAGATCAGGTGAGGCAAACTTCAAACATTTTTTATTTGCTTGAGTAGGTTGCTGCAACAATAATCCTCAGCCCCGCCCCCAACTCCTATCTTACGTCACACCACACATGGCCAAATGTTGCTCCACAGAATTAACGGAATTCATTTTAATATGTTTGCAAACCCCCATAAATTACTGATAAAATGCAGGTTTTAGATTTGTAACACAAACTGATGTCTCCTTATGTTTGTATTCAAACACTATGCTGTTAGCAGACATTAGATGTAATGCAATTTAGATGTTTGCTAATGTTATCTTATCTAAGCCTTGTAGAAGTCGAAGAAAATCTTTGGAAATGATTCAAGAGTTATGATGTCTAAAAGGATAAACCACTCAAATAATGTGTGCAGTATTTTTCCACATGAGGCGCATTGCTGAGTGAGAGCCTCTCCAAAAGGGCACATCAACCATAATGAAAGCCGATAGTTTTGAGGGCACCTCCATGTGTTAAAACACCACCAAATATTTTTTAAAATGTAAAGTTCTGTCAAGCGATTGAAAAAATCATTAAAATCCATAATTAATTGATGTAATTAATGTCATCTTAAATTTCCTGAGAAACTCTAACCTCATTCAGAAACGTTGTTTTATTGTGGCAGATCAACAGTTGATTTGAACTTTGTATGCTATCATCTGCAAACTTCCTGTTTTATTGACACATTTGCATATTTTCTCTGCTTTTCAGGAGAGGGGGAGGACTGAGTGATTGTGGGACAGTTTGAGGGGCAGTTTGAATGACGACGCACCTGCTGCTTCTGAGGGCCTTTTACTTTTTTTCTCCGTTTTTACTTTGAACTTTATAAAATTGCTTTCATCATGCCGTCCAACAGTCCTGCAGTCACCGAACTCCCTCAGACACCAGAAAACAAAACATCCAACGATGTGGTAAGAAAAAATGTTGTTTGTTACTCTTCTTCTATCTTAAGGTTAAAAAAATGCTCTTAAATTCTGCTCCCTCTCCACTGCCATCATTTTTTGAGTGTAGCTATTAATTTTTTTCCTCTAGTACGCTTTTTTTTTTTTTTTTTTACTTAACCTCTTGACATCTTGAACTGGGAATATTTCTGACACAGTCCAACAGGTGCAGTCATTTATCATTGTCATGCACAAACTCACCTGATCACGTTCATATGAGTTGACTCCAGAAATTTGACTCTTCACCTTTTTTTTTTTCTTTTTGCTGTTTTCTTCCAACTGCAGTTTGTTGTTTTTTTTTAAAGTGACACAACTCACTGGCCAGGTTGCCAGATTATTTATTTCATAATTATATATTATATTATAATTTCTCTTAGTCTAGTATACTTTTTCACATGTGTTTAATGTTTTTCTGTGGATGACTTTTCCTTAGTGAATGTTGTTTTTTAAAAATATATATTGCTTTTAAGTGTATTTTAGGCAGCATCTAAATTTGCACAGTCCTATTTAATGGGTTAGGGTTATTTTATGTAATATACTGTACGTATGTGTAATATACACAATATGCCGACAATAGCCAAAATGCGGACTTAAACAGCAAAAGACCGATTAAAAGCAATAATAATCACAAAAATATGGAGACTTTGTTCGTCCTCAATACGTTGCACAGGTGTCAAACTGGGATTCATTTTAGCGGATTCTCAAAATCAATACGTCAGGTGCAAAATAAATGTGATTGGGACTCCTGTAGTGTGTATACAGTATATATCGTTTTTTTTATTTAGGAGCGAGAGGGGAGAAAATAGTGCTGTAAAGGGAAAAGGAGAGAGCAAGTTAGGTGAGGATGTAAAAAGCAAAAGAGGACAGGCTGTCTGCTGCTGATGGCATCCTCCTCTACCCGCCCGGCTTGCAGTCTGGTTGCCTAGCAACTGCAGCAGCCTAAAATAACCTGCCTCGAGTCAGAAATAGACCAAAGATATAGGAACAGATTGGCCGGACTGTGTGTTTGTGCACTTTGACACAAACATGGACACGGTGGAGTGGGCTTTTCAATATGTAGGTGTAGCAAGTCGACCGTTTCATCCGCACTTGCCAAGCTCCCCGTATTCCGTCCACTCGAGAGACGCCACACTGCCATATGGACAGCCGAGCAGGCGGGCGAGCCAGTACTTGCTGTATGCTGTACTGAATGATCACCCAGGAAGTCACACCAGTGCGTTTAGTCAGCACGGCAGTCCTGACGGAGGCGGTTGCTAAGCAGTTTCTGCACCGTAGCAACCGCTCTCCTGTCACTGCAACACAGTACGGGAAGCGGGGACACACTGATGTGAAAGTAGGCAGCACACAATCTGATTAACGGCAGTAAGATTACTGGACACCAGACCAGGATGTTTAAATTCATGTCAACGCCATACTCGAATTTGAAGTCTTCATGAATCACATTACTAAGACAGACAAACATATTACTTGATTGAAAATTGAATTCATCTAGCATCTCTGTGTTTAGGCGGCCCTTAAATTACATCAAATTTTTGTGCACACTCTAAGCTCTGATACAAAAAAAATCAAATACAATGAAATTCACAAGATTAAAAGCTAAAAAAAAAATTGTGCTCTGTAGAGGACATCCTGGCATTTCCATTGATGTCCCACATATTTGGGTGGGATGCTATTAACTTTGCCGTCTTCCTGAGACAAAACGGACGCAACAGGGGACACAAATGATTAGGCTGGCTTTACCGTATTCTGTGTCGTATTTAACATGACCCATTTCCACTGGCCAGAGTGAAGATGGAGCAGACCAGGACAGTGGCGAGGAGGCAACTGTTGGAAGCCCTCCAAACAAGCGGCGAGTGGGCCGTCCAAGCAGGAAACGCAAACAGTTTCTTCCTGTGAGTACTATTTACTTTCATCAGACTTGTACCATCTTGGCCTCCCAAATGGATTTTCCTCCTGAATAACCACTTTCATCCTATTCTAATTATTTGCTAAAGCCTGATATATCCCCCCCTTGATTACACTGCTGCGTAGTATTTCTCCTACATCTGCGAAAGGTCGCTTTTCGGCACGTTAAAATGTAATCTCGGGTAGTCATTCTTTGGCATGGGACCTATTGAAGCTTGTAATTAGCATTCTTGGCATTGCTGAGCATTAACCATTAGACTCGATATTTTTGGAAGAGCAGAAGCTGTTGCTTTACTGGTTTTATTTGTTTGTGTTACTGTCCCATTGCAACTTCTGCTGATTGATCTCTACGTGTTTAAAATAGTTGCAACACAAGTATCTTGTGGCACCGTATGCTGGAGTTAGTCATGCAAGAGGACCGTGGTTCCTTAGACTTTACACTCCCACAACGGCGCAAGCGCCCATTTCATGAAAACAGACCCCTTTATGATGAAAGCTGATGTGAGCAGTGAGTAAACCGTAACCTCTAAGAAGAGTTGTCATCTACATCACGTGTCAAATTGTCAGAGCAGAAAGTACACAAACATAATTAATGTATGGGTCAGTTACTTGTTTGGTCTGTAACATCAGAATTAAAGGCAGCAATGTTGATCATTGTTTGCCAAAACAGCAGCAATTTTTGATTCAACACAAAGATAATCAGTCTGTTGAAATTGAAGCTGAGCATTGAGACAATTTTTGTTTTATTCAAAAGGAAATTAAACAATTTACTCATTCAATGCCAGCCCAGTTAAATTGATTTTTGGGTTTGATAGCTGTCATTGCAGCTCTTTAAAAATGGATCGTTGACGTATATAGTCGTCAATGGCACTCATTGAGTGATTTACTCCATTAGCAAACATATTGGCCAATTGGATAATTGATTAATAAGTGATTAATCGCTGCACCTCTAGTATCAAGAGAAGGATCATGGTAACAAAATTTTATGGCAAGCCTTCCCATCAAATCAATTTGATTTACTTTAAAGATCATGCATCTTTCATTTTTTTTTTAATCTCCCCTTACATCAGGATCTCTTCTTCTTATTCCAGACAACAAATATCCTTCAGTAGTGGCCTCCCTGCTTATATATAACACTCCATAAATAATTGCCACCTGCAGGGAAAAGTTCTCATTGAAGGTTACGCTGACAGTTGTGTACACTAACGTTGCAACAAATGCTAGTCATTATTTTAGCATAAGTTTAAAAGTTCAAAATAATCACTAACAATGAATTGCCTGGTGTTCCTTGCAATTGACTAAATGAATGTCTACTTCCATTTCCCGAGGTTCACTGTAATTATTTTACTGCTTGTGTTTAAATGTACTCTTGCGGAGTACCACAGTTAATGTGGCCATAAGCATTACGTGCCTTTCTTTCCATTTCCCTCTACTATTAGATTTTCTTGAATCACATCCATTGTGTGTGTGTGCGTGCGTGTGTTTGTGTCTCAAGTCAATACAGCTGATCAAACACCGGCAGTTAAAAAGAACGCTGGAGCCAAGCTGTCTGTCACACGTGTCATGCATCAAGTGCATTCATGTATGACTAGATGCAGGTTTAATCATGTTTTGCTATCTAACCAAGTGGGTGAGCTTAGTGTGGGCTTGTCTCTCACAAACATGCACCCAATGTTGCAGTTTATTACAATATTTCACAGAATTGTTAAGTTCCTATGCTGTTTCCTTTCTCATGACTAAATATGGCTTTCTGTGGCTTATATTGTAAAGTATGTGCAATGGTGATAGTATATGTACATAACATACATCTGGTGTCAGCAACCTTTTTGAAACTGAGAGGTACTTCTTGGGTGCTGATTAATCTGAAGTTTACTTTTGAAATAGTAAACTTCAGGGTTTGTCATTTCTTCAGTCACTGCTGCTTTTTGCTTATAATGGCCTAGTCTTTTTACCGCAAGTGTCACATGTTGAACATGTGGTATTTTTATGCACGTGTACTCCATTAGAGGCAGCGCTTTGAGACCAAAAGAGTCTCAGATCACTCGGGCTTGATCTAATTCATATGGAGATGTTATAGTATTACATGAACTGACTTGCCTTCGCTTTTATTGCCAAGTTTGTTCGGAAGTACTGCTATCAAACTATTTTGCTCTTTAGGGAAAACTCTCGCCTCAAAGTGTAAGATATCAAATCTTTTGAACTGTACATGTTTATATGTATTTTAATGAATATATAAAAATATAGTGATTTATTGTTGGTCACATGAAAACATCCATCCGCATACAGTGTTTTTTTTTACCCTTTGTGACGAATACATTTCACTGTAGTGTAGGGGCAGTTGGATGGGCTGATTATGGCACATCATAAATCTTTTTTTTAAACAATATATTTTACTGTTGACCCCTGTTTATAGCAACAATAATAATGTATTCATTAATAATATTTTTTTTCTTGAATGCCATAATTAAAGGTTAGTAATTATTATAAGCTATTGTGCACATCCATTGTATGATTAAGCTCATTTTCAAATCATTTATTTTTAAAATGATAAATTCATCATATTGTTTTATTTATTGCCCGGCCCTACTCCTGCTATTTGCAGGAAATAGGCACCAGGGCGACACATGAATAGTGAAAATCCACATATAATTGAGCTGCCAGATCAAATGGCAGAAGGACTTGTCAGTTTGTGAGGGGTAGTGAATACAATTCAAGATCACTATCTTTATGACTAAAAAAATGCAGGTTGTGTTCACTTTTTTTGGCACTGAAAAGTCAGCCTAGTGTGAATCAACTTGTTTGAATGTTAAAGCTGCATCAAGCAATTATCTATGTAAAATTTAGGATCGTAAAAGCGTCAGTCAGTGTCACTATTGAATCTTTTATAAAAATCAATTATCCTTTACTTGACCATTACTTAATTTAGCTTGTGTCTGCAAGAAAGGTTTGTTTATTAAAATGCACAAATATGGTTCCAGTGGAGCTTCGAGGCAGATATTTTCAGTCGGCTTATTTTTAATGTTGACTTACCCGACTTGGACAGCTTTTTCTCCCAGCGCTATAGAATTGAATACAATATAATACAACTTTAGGACTATTTTGTAACTGCATTTCGTTTTTCATCAAAATCTGCCTTAAGTAAGGCTAATTGGAAGACCGTCGGAACGTATAGAAATCCAAACAACCGAAGATTTTTTCAGGAATTGGGGAACCAGGCCCGCCATGTGCCCATGCACTTACATTTCACAGACGGCTGCAGTGGAAAGTCCATGTTCCTCTCTTTCTGCTGAATGAGTAAGTAGTCAGTTGTTTGCTACAACATAAACTATATCAGCTCATGTGCTTCAACAACCTACTGCTGTCTTTATGATTCCTAATATGTGGGAAATTGCTTAATGCAGCTTTAATGCCTTTCTGGGGGGTAAAACAAGAATGGAGTACGCTCACAACAAAGGCACTTGATGCTATTCATCTCATTGTGAATCAAATGACAAGCAATTTTACTGCTATCCATTTCATTTTATTGCCTGTTTATTATTTTATATTTGATTTGAGCGAAGTTATTTCTATTTAAGCTTATCTTTACTGTTTATTTTACTATATGCCCAATTCAGTTTTATTTAACTTTTATTTGAAAGAATGCCTGGCGGTGTTTTAATATTTGCATTTTTTGTACGAGATATTTTGCTATTTCCACGAAAGCAAGGTCTTTGCCCAGCTTTGTCTGTGTAGAATCTAATTAAAAAGCATTATCGTAATGGAGTTGCAAATAAGTGGCAAATAATTCCCCAGCATGCCCTCATTTATTTCTACGTTTAGGGAACATCATCCATTAGCAAGAAAATGTCTTGTGCGAATGTGGTGCTTTGGACGCTATTGCCACAATATTTCCGCTGTGTGTCTGCACTTCGTATCGCAGTGTGAGCTACTCTTTTAAGTTGACGTTTATGCCCTTTTTTAATGTCTCCTCTCACCTGCTCATTACATCCTCTTTCTACTTGTTAGCACTTGAAGTACATAGCCTCGAAGCTTTGCATTACCACCCCCCCCCCCTCCGTTTTTTTAACTACACGTGTGTGTAAAAACTAGTGACAGACACATGCACATAAAACTGCTTCTGGCCTTTGCGAAAACCACATGTTTATGTTAATGATTAAATCATTGGCTTATAATATAGTTCAAGTGCCTAATTTTTTCCAACCATGCACTTTTTCTTCACTGTGTGATTATAGTGTGTTGTATGTTGTTATTAATATAAGACAACTTTGTATTTGTATTGTATACTATTATTGTAACTGGTTGCTTAAAGCAAGAATTTCCCACACGTGTTCTCTCATTAATGATTACATCACCTAAATCACTCTCCTGCTTATCTCACTAGTGTGTATTGCGTTAATGGCAGTTTATTATACACGCTGCTGGATACATATGTCGCCGTTCTCTAACAAGGACAGACTCAATTTATGAGTTTTGTACTATATGTAGTGCAATGTCTGTGGATTTGTGTGCGTGTGTGTGCAATTAGGATTTTTATTTTTTAATGAATCTTAACAGGCAGCAGGTTACTAAGGCAGATTGTGCCATCTGTTTTCCAGGAGATGGCAACGTCTGACCCCTCTGCCCCCTCAACTCTGCCGGGGGAGCTGGAGTCCTCCCCTTCCCCTCGCAAGAAACGTGGGCGTCGGAAACTAGAGCAGAACGACAGGAATAAGGGTATTGTTTTTCGTTTTTAATGTGGCGATACAGTGGAACCTCTGAAGCCAAACAAATATAGTATGCTGGTTCCCCTCTGTTTTTCACAGTAGATTTTGAAACTAATGTACCCATGGTGAGATGCTGTTTCGGAGCAGTCGTAAAAACGTTATTAACTATTCAGGCGATTTGGAAGTGATGCTTTAAATCTCTTACTGGTCATTGAAATGATCATAGATAGTAAGGAGTTTTAAAAATTGTTATTTGTTATTTTTATTTTATTTAAAAAAATGAGGTGTTTCTTTAAAAAAAAACATATGTAGGTATTGTTTGTTTGTTTGTTTTTGGTGATAACAAGCATGTATAGTCAAGCACTTAAAAAAACCTGTATGTGTGTACATGTACAATGTACATTATGGGGTTTTTGTGGGGGCATGTATATACAGTAGTAAAGTGTTTCTTTCCCTGAAAAGAAAAGCAAAGCAAATGACCATGGTAAGAACTCAATATATTAAGGTTTTTTTTAGATGACTGTTTTTTAGCCATACATTATTTTTATGACAGAGTGTGTAAATTGATTTGCTGTATTGCATGACAGATTTGGTCAAAATCACATTTTTCCTTTTTGCCGGCCCTGTTCCACTCCTGTTTATCTAAAACACAAAACTAGCTCAACAAAAGCCAACCAAAAGCGTTTCTCGAGGTTTTTGCGCGACTTTCCCTGAAAATCTGCTTGGTTTGAGGTTCCACTGTCTTTTGAACATGTTAACATACGTACATATTGCTTGTTGCTATTTTGCACAATCCACAGACTGGAGAGATTATTTTATTTATGAAAAATTGAAGAAAAACTGAACTGAAAATAAAAACGTTTGTTAGTATTTTATACTGTCATTTGAGTCTCGATGGGGAAAAAAAAAACTTGACTGAAACTAAAATAACTTCCAGATGGCAGTCTTTGAAGGCTTTTTGACTTAAAATATGAGTGCCGGGGAAAATAATAAAAGCCACAAGTATAGATCCTTCTTAAGCCTCTTGTTAAAACAGTACAAATAGCCCATTTCCTGTCATTTACCTTCTCTAGATGAAGCAGACGACAGAAGCTGCGACTCGCCGAGAGAGGTGAGTAAAGCGTTTGCACTCCCATGTCTGTGCGTGTGTTTTTTCCCCTACTCCCGAAAATGAAATTGAAACATTCTTATAGTACAAGCGGCATGTAGTCAGTGAAGGATACATCAAGCTTTTGTGGCTGTGTGTGCAGGGTGAGACAGGGAGGTTGCGTAGGAAGCCGGTCCCCAGAGTGACTTTCCAGGCTGGAGATCCGTACTACATCAGCAGGAGACAGAAAGAAGAATGGCTCAGCCGCTGGAAGATGGAGGTGTGAGCTGCAGTTATATGGAGGCTTTTATATCTTTTTCTTTTTTATTATTTATTCAGAACAAGAGAAAACAAAGCTAAAAGAAACACTTTGAACCAGTCCTTAGGGAATTAGGACAATCTCAGGATGTTAAATTAAGCTCGCACGTGAACCTAAGTAGTCGCAGGATGTTGTGGTTTTGTCTTTAGCGCTGATACTGAATTAAATAAACGGAAGTCCCCGTAGCGTTCTCAACAGAGTGGGACTGCTTGGTTTTCTGACAGAAAAAAAAGAAAGGTTTTGCAATACGATGGACGTGTGCCTGCATTTCAGATGGAGCTAGCATTTACTTATTCTCTTGTCTCATGCATTTTTCAGTGGACTTGAACTTTACCAAGAGTTGATATGATCTTTTAGCAAACATCTGAGTTAGCAAGCTAGTATTTGCTTATTCTTTTGACTCGTAGGCGGTTAGGGGGTCCGTGGGCTGACTGCGGGGGGTCTCTGAAACAATTTGGATGTTTTGGAACTGATTTAGTTTGTTTTTGAGCAGTTACAGATTCGTGGCTTGTTTGGCTTGGTTTTTGATTTTTGGCTGCTGTTGATAGTGCATTGATAGTGTGCTGTCTGTTTTTTGTGAAAGTATTCATGACTCTTCAATAAAACAACCAGTTGAATATAGTTTAAAAATGTAATAATTTTTTAATTTGTCAAAATGTGTTTTGTGTCGACAGTTGATTGCTAATGAGGCGATGAAGCCAGCAAAGCTAATGCTGTTATTGACTAAACAAATGGCAGCAATGTTTTCGAGGGAAATATTTGCAACGGTCTTTGGAAAATTTGCTTTCTTAAAGAAATCCCTGACTCCAAAAAGTTTGAGAACCCCTGGGTTTGTCCGTATGAGTTAGTTGTTGTTGTTGTTGGACTACTGTTTGTCAAAAATCATCAAAGTGTAGCTCTATATTCCTAGTTTTACATCCACACATTTACAGTATATACTATGTCACACATGTATTCAGAACTTTTGGCATGTGGAATTATTGGACTGCTGGAGAAGAAATCAGCAGACAGCTTGACATCCCATCTTGTCGACATTAAGATGTGAAAGTATGTGAGAAAGCTTTAGAGGACAAGATAATCACAGGCAACTGAACAGCCTGCCAAGTGCATTGTTGTGTTTGTTGTAGTCGGCAGTAGTTAAGCACTATAATTATAACATCATAAACTGGCATTGATTTATAAACAAAAGGCATTTAATATACATTTTTTCATGTTGAACTGCAATAATGGCACACTAACATTCTAATTGGGTCAGAAAAAAAATGTTGCATTCGAACTAAATGCATAATTATGCGAAAGTGCCACTTCCTGCAAGAGAGTGCACTCGCTTCCTGACTTATTACTTATCAAGCTACAAATAGCATCTTTTGTTTGTGCTATATCTCTCACTCACTCCTTCATTTAATTGTATAGAAATATAGTACAGTATTTTGCAATACCTTGAAAAATGAAATTACTTCTGATATTTTGATATGGTAAAACCATTTCTTTCAGATTTACTTTGTGGTCTATAATTTCATGTTACGTTAGAACCGGCATTCAAAGTGACATTAACATTTATGTTTGTGTGCAATACACTGACACGCAACAGCGGTGTAACATTCTCAGCCTGAAACGACTGTGTAAAAGGGGTAAAGGTTAACCACTTCCACATCTTTGTGTGATTTTTGTACTATCGGTGTGTTTGTGCATATTTACTCTGGCAGTCTGTTGAACGTCAGCCAGCTGTTACCAGTCCCATTAATATCATTTGCCACGGCTGTTAGAAGGAAGTGAGGTTACTGTGATTTTTTTTTTTTTTTTTTTTGGGGGGGGGGGGGGGGTTACCAAATATCATCCAGCTTCTATAGTCACAGCTAATAAAGTAAATACTGCATAGGAGCCATTATTAAGGTTATTTTATTGTGTGTGTGTGTGTAGTGGTGGGGGTCATGGCCACCCCTGGCCACCATCTAGCTCCGCCCATGGCTATAATTTCATCCCATTTTTAGTTAGTAGTCAATGATCATTTTTTTCCAGCGTCTCTTCATAGTTTGACCTATTGTGCGGTGCTGTAAAAGCGGTGGAGTGTCTCTTTGTCTTTATTGTGAAAACCAAAAAAGGTTAAGGAAAGATCATAGAGTTTATACACTCTTTTCCAGTGAATATGTAATAATTCCAAATTTAGAACCTCTAAAAATACTCTGACTGTTTTTCAATGGTTAGTAATCTTTTGTACAGGCATTAGAGGATCTAATTATCAGTTTATTCCCGCATTGACGTTATTCCATTTTAGGCAGTTCATGCACACACTTCATATGCACACGTTCAAACACTGGCAGGGGTCTGTTGTTTCGTATCCATGGTGTCATCATCACACGTAAATCCCAGCGGCTTCCGCACATTCATCACCGCGACTAGTGGCTCTGTTGTGGGAGTTCACCTCGTCATGTGTGAGCTGAAGAAGCCTGTAAATCAATCGCTCGGTTTGCTGCTGACCAATCAGCAGAGCCGTAAGCTAAGAATGTATGAGTGCATGAGTCAAGGAGACGACCAGAGAGGAAACTGCTGTAGGAAGAGAGACATTGAAGAGAATGACAGAGAGAAAGAGAGCCAGGGAGGAACAATACCATGTGCTATCTGTAAGTTTCTTTTTTCCATAATTTTAACATTGAAAACTATTTTCATTACTATGAATGATATATTTTTGAAAACTCCACTGTTTGGGTTTGCATTTGTTTGCAGATAAGAGTTTTGTTTGGCTAGCTTGCACCCTGAGGAGTTTGGGATTGTTTCAAATCTGTCAGGGTTAGGGATATGGTTTTTTGAACTTGATTTTCATTTTAATATTTTCGGCCAGCTGGAGTTGAGACATTGTTTAGCTATCATTCACAGCTTCTTTGCTTTGTGACTTTTACCAGATGTGAACATTTCAATCAACAGGATTTATTTATGTATTTAGTTATTTGTCTTTTTGGAGGCCTACAGAAGAAACACGTGCCAATTCATAATTAATAAAGGCTCTGTTTGTAAAGAAGGGAAAAGCCTATGCAGATGAACAATATAAATTGGACAAAAAAAAAACGGTTGTATTTATAAATATCATTCTTAAACAGCCATTTCAATTTTGTTCTTGATTTAGTCACAAGATCATGCGAATGAAAGTGAAGTCATTTGCCTGTTGATGGAATGAGAGGGGGTCTTAATTCCTCTTTTAATGGTCCTGAGTTTGTGTGTGCGTGTCCGAGTTCACTTGGAGGTCAGGGTCAGTCACGGCTGTAAAGGGGAGGTTGTGGTTTCGAAATGGTTCATTGACTAGGTCACAGGGTGCGGGGGTCACAGATCAAGGGGGTGTCACCGAGAGTGAACACACTGGCCAGGTCGCAGGGTTCACTAAAGTTCAAAGTTGTAACTCATGGCAACCCTCGCCGTGTCTTTCTTTGTAATGCGCATGGTAATACTCAATACCAGTCATGATTCTGTTCGTATTTCTTTGAGTAGTTTGGCCTCCAGGCTGCTTAATTGCGCTGTGACAAATGCTTAAGTTGCTGTGTTGTAGAATGAAGCACTGGCGCAATTACTGTGCAATTATTTGAACAGCCGCCATTTGAGGTTAAGATGGAGTGCATATGAAAAGTCTACACACCCCTGTCCAAATGTCGAGGTTTTTTTTGCGATATGAAAAAATATGTTTTCTTCCACATTTAAAGTGATCTATGACAGTGCTTCTCAAAAATTTTTTTTTCAATGACACACTTCAAGTGTTTTTTCAGTCAAGTACCCCTAAACAGTGCTGAATAATTGTTGGAGGAAAAAAAAAGACTTAAAATAGAGTGCTGTGCCGTGCCTGATTTATTAAACTTTTGAACTATGTATGTACATATATACTACAGATGTATTTTATTCAGTAACTCCAGATGATAAGTCATGTAACATCATTTTTTTATTTATGACTCATCTGCTGGAGTTTAGCATCGCTAATGACAATACACATCCCTATAAAACATAAAAAAAAAGCAGAGCTGTCAAAAAACATCTATTAATAGGCAACAAATTAATTATCAATTTGATCGACAACTATTGTAACAACAGAGTAAGACATTGTGGAACATAAATTGCTCAAATTCCTCAAAATTCGGACTCTCAACAGCAATTATTATAATTTCTGTAGTCCTTGGTGAAATTTTTTGTTTAGTGACGATATAACATTTGATTTTACTTTGGGAAAATTATGACCGAAAGTGACTGATTCAGTTTAAAAAATTGCTGATGTGTACAACATCCACCCCTCTTTTGTAATACTGCTAAATTGTTGTTGTTTTTTTGTCACTAAACATTACAAAATACACAAAAAAATGCAAATTAATCTCTAAATAAGACTGTCTTTTTAAAATAAAATTGTATCCAATCATTTGATTAATTGCTGGAGTAATCTAAAAATATTCGATAGTGACAGCCCCAAAATTAAGGCACACAGCATTTTGCATGTTTCGTGTTCCATTTCATTTGCTCTTAATTTGAAAATAAAAAGGTAACACTTCTTGCATTAATTTAGATCTATAGCTTCCTGAAGAAACACTGTTAAACTCTCACGTATCCCCGTAATTGTACAACAATGTAGTTGATTTTTGAAAAAAATATTTCCGCCGGCGTGTGATTTTGTGTAGTCTGCCTATGACCCATGTAACGGGACGATTAGAGGTTTACGAGGTCAGAAGTCAACACCAGCCAAGAAGACTTTTCGGGTCAAACTAAGGGGAAAGTGAATAGTCACTTTCACTTTTACTGTCTCTTTCATTGAGTAATTTATGCCATCACTTTACTGTTGCTTGTTTCACACATTCATTCCTTTAGATGTTGTTTACAGGCCAGCTGGAGTTGTGAACAATGTGCTATGTAAATCATTCTGATCCATTCAAACAACAAGGATTTTTTTTTTTATGGTCTGGCCACGTTTTGCAGTTTTCACATCAAACAGATTCAGACTCTTGAAGTTGGTTATAGCATTTAAAGTGAAGTTGTTTTTTTTTGTCCCATTAAGAATCTTGTTATTCTGGTTGATTTTCATGGGTAACTGCATTTTAAGCCCGCATTTGTCAAATAAACTGTAGGAACCAGCACTAGCTCTTTGCCATTAAGATGACTCATTAGAGAGCGACTGCCTTTTGCTTTAATCATATACGATACAAGGAGGTTGTGAAATGTTGGTACCGAACTAATGGGATGAAACAACGCGAGTAAAATATTGCTCAATATTGCTAATTATGGGCGATGGTAATTATTGTGCTTTTTCTTTGCTGTACTACTTGTTCCTCGTGTTCTGTGTTTAACTGTGTAGCAATTCAAAATTCCTGCCTGCTTGCCTTGTCATAATGTTTACCAGCTGCCTTCCTTGCATAAAAAACATACTTTAAAGAGGTTCTACTTGAAATACAACCTTTTGTTGTCCCTCTGCTTGTCCTATTTTTTTGTGTTTTTTTTTTGTTTTGCCACACACTCTCCTTCCTGAGATGAACTCAGTGAACTGCATCCCCAGCTTGCACTCCCGCCCTGCTCACTTCCTGTTTCACAGGATCAATTAAGGGATTGTTCTCACAGCCTGGAGCAACCAAGGCTTGATCTTGAACTGTTAGCAGATCAACTGCAAATGCCGGCTTTTATTATCAATTGGAGAATCCATCTGATGACTGCATACTAATGTAAATTAGCGCAAAATGACGAAGCAAATAGTTAACAAAAGTACTCTGAACTCAGGAACATTACACGGAAAAGTCAGTAATGTTAGTTGGGGGCGCCTTTCATGACCTAAAATAATTTGTTGCAAACTGCACTCCCGCGTGGCCATTTGTTGACACTTCATTTCACCTTCACAGGCAGAGAGACGAGCTTACAGGGAAGCTGAGATGTGCATGATGGATGACCTCACATCAGAGGGCGACTTTCAAAAAGAGGACGAGCCTGCCAGCCCCGAGCCCCTGCCATCCCAGCAACAAACAGATCCCGCTTCACCAACTGTCGCCGTCACGCCGGAACCGGTCGCCAGAGGGGACCAAGCAACGGCCAGAGAGATCGAATACCAGGTGAAAGCGGAATTTGCTTTTACGTTCCATACAATATTTTCAGTTCATGATCAACTACTTTGTGGCGACGTCATACAAGTAGTGGTGTCCTGATATAAGTTTTTTTGTTTTGGATACGATACTCATTTCGCAGCCAAGGTAACAATCCGATATTGATGCGATACGATATCAGCAGGAATCTAAAAATCTAAAAAGATGCTATTCAAAGCAAAAACAATAGTCAAGAGGAGTAGGTATAAGAAAATATGACCCGTCTATTCCAAACATTTGAGTTACATAAATTCAAACTCAAACATGAGAATATACTGCACTTAAACAACTGAATTGCTTGTATATGAGTGCTAATATAGGCGATTTTGAATTTAGACTAACATAATCCAATACTGTTTTTCCCTTTATCAGTATCAGATCACGACACGCTAATAGGAACACAAGAAACTAACAAAAAGGCGCAACTCTTGAGGAATTCACATTTTTTTTCCTCGGATGTCTACAGGATGGCAGGGGCTTTGGCATCGGCACGCTGGTGTTCGGGAAACTGCGAGGTTTCTCCTGGTGGCCCGGCCGGATCGTTTCCTGGTGGATGAGTGGCCGTAGTCGAGCCGCAGATGGGACGCGCTGGGTCATGTGGTTTGGAGATGGCAAATTTTCTGTGGTGAGTGATCAAAGGGCTCTGCTTCTCTCAAATTGGAGTTATTTTCGGTGCTGTTTTGAAACATCTCAAATCTTTCGCTCCTTTGGCTCCTTTCTCAGGTTTGCGTGGAGAAGCTCATGCCGCTGAGCTCCTTCTCATCTGCCTTTCACCAACCCACCTACAACAAACAGCCCATGTATCGTAAAGCCATCTTTGAGGCTCTGCAGGTAACACACTCGCTACGGTTGTGGATAATGGACGGATGGATGATGTATACGCTTGTTGTGTATCAAGGTGGCGAGTGTTCGAGCAGGACGACCCACTCCATCCTGTGACTCGAGTGATGACGCAGAAGGTGTGGAGCCTCAGACCAGGCAGATGATAGAATGGGCTATGACTGGCTTCTTGCCCAACGGCCCGCAATCACTGGACCCCCCTGAAGGTAAACACGCTCAAGCACACTCATACTTTTTCGATCCCTGGGTCATACGCGATGAATTTCACAGAGGAGCAGAATCCATATAAAGACGTCTACTCTGAGATGTGGACAGAACCAGAAGCAGCTTATACTCCTCCCCCTGCCAAGAAACCTCGCAAGAACGCAACCGAAAAAGCCAAGATCAGAGAGGTGATCGACGAAGGAACTCGAGGTGAACATAACTTTACTGGCAAATTCACTTGTGATTGACTGGTGACCTTCCCAGCAGGGCAATGTATTTTTAAAAGTGTTCAATTTATATGAAAAATAGCTTAGTTAGATAAGATTCTAACTTCAACAGTTGAGTTCAAAATATCCCAATATGGGTCAAAAAGGGACCTTCTGAATAGTTGGGTTCATTTGACTCACTTTTCTACATTGTTTTGCACAAAACAATGTGCAAGACAACATCAAGAATTGGTTTGTTTTGTTTAAAATAAGCTATAATGTTTGGTCAAATTGACCCAAATAATGGGTAAGTCCTTGGGTTATTTTTGTTTTAGTTTTTATAGCTAAAAATGTTTTTTGTTTTTTCAGGTAAAAAGTTTAGTGGGCCTTTACCTATGTATATGCAATAATAATACTTTGTTTTGTTTCTCTAGAGAGACTTATACAGGAGATTAAAAAGAAAACCCGGAGCATAGAAGGTAAACTGTAATCTAACTATAATCAATATTTAAACATTTAATTTGATCACAATGAGGGACTATAGTGTGTGATTATGTGTTTTTTTTCCCCAGATATCTGTATCTCCTGTGGAAGCCTCAGCGTTTCTCTGGAGCACCCTCTCTTCATGGGAGCAATGTGCGTGGGTTGCAAAGTAAGATGCTGATAATTTATCACTATTATTTTGTGCACTCATTGAAATTGTGAGAGGGTAACGTGACCCAATATATCTGACCCATTTTGGAGAAACTTATCTTGTTGATGTTTTCTTTTGGACATATTCATTTTGGACAGAAGAGTCGTTTTATTTCAAATCTCGAGTACCCCCTGGAGTTCCTTCAAGTACCCCCAGGGGTACCCGTACCTCAATTTGAGAACCACTTCCCTAGCTAATAGCTAAATATTTTTTTTCTTCTTGAGTTGATTCAAATTCAGACAAGATGATTGATCCAAGTACAAGTAATTCAGTTGCAGTTTCAAGGCTTAAACAAATACAAAGTAAAAAAGAAACATAAAATGTAATTATTTCAACTTTTGTTTTTCTTCTGGGTTCTGATAGAATTCCTTTTTAGAGTGTGCCTACCAGTATGACGATGACGGCTACCAGTCCTACTGCACCATCTGCTGCGGAGGGAGGGAGGTGCTCATGTGTGGCAACAACAACTGCTGTAGGTCAGTATCCTGCTGTTGATCTTTGGATTAGTATGCACAGTGGAGAGTTTCTGCAGCCAAGGCCAAGACCTTAGACTTGGACTTCAGAGGAACCACTAAATCACACCTTTTATGTCAAATTGTAGAAAAGAGCTGCTTCCTTTGGCAGATTTATTTGACTAGAAAAGCGCAGGCCAGGGTCATTTTTACAACATGAATTCCGTTGCGTCTTACTGGTCTTAAGAAAAGCTAATGTGTTTCTTCTCAGGTGTTTCTGCGTGGAGTGTGTGGATTTGTTGGTAGGAATCGGCTCAGCAGCGGCAGCCATCAAAGAGGACCCATGGAACTGTTACATGTGTGGCCCCCGAAACACTTATGGGTTGCTGCGCCGACGGGACGACTGGCCTTGCCGACTGCAGCATTTCTTCGCCAACAATCACGAACAGGACTTTGTAAGGCTCGTTTGTGTCGTTACATACACTATTTTACTGGACGACATTAGACAGTGTTTTTATAACTTATATTTTGGCCAGTGAAAACGTTTAAAAAGGCTACTCTTTTTACACCGGAATTTTTCAAGGTTAATTAAGGCTTGAAGCATCTTGACATTTGGTGATGATTTGAACCATCAAGGACGTTAATAAATGACGATGTTTGTAAAAAATGCACACTATAATATCATAGGACCAGAAATGATCCATAATATGAAAGTGTTTAAATAAATAATGGATTTTTTTTTTTTTGGTCTGAACACATCAAATCTATTCAATATCAGTTCTAACAAAAGATGTAAAAGATACAACGTAATATATTACAATAAACACTTTTTTCTCCCCTTCAAACAAGTTACAAAGTACTTTGTTAGGACTGTAAATCCTGACATTGATTTTAATGCAGTTTTACTTTTGAGCAATGACAGTTAAAAAAAAAACTCGCACTTTAAACATGGCACTCAATGAACACTTTTGTGCAACGATGTAAGAAAATGTCATCACATGTTATGAATCATTTTGTCATTTTTCTCTTGCAGGAGCCAGCCAAGTTGTACGCTCCAGTTGCAGCAGAGAAAAGGCAGCCAATCAGAGTCTTATCACTGTTTGATGGCATCGCCACAGGTGCGCACAAGGACGTATGTGTGTGTGTGTCCACTGAGATCACAATTGTTTACCGCAACACCACAAAGCGAAATTTTAACGTGTCATGCACTCAGGTCTTTTGGTGCTCAAGGATCTGGGCATCCAGGTTGATAAATATGTGGCGTCCGAGGTTTGTGAGGACTCCATCACTGTCGGCATGGTCAGACACCAGGGACGCATCATGTACGTGGGCGACGTCCGCAACGTAACCCGTAAACACGTAAGTGAAACGTTTTTCACATTGACTGGCTGTTTTCGTAGTTTTTGGGCTTCTCATTTCTGTTGAATGTTATTTTTGTCCATTAGATTGAAGAGTGGGGACCATTTGACCTGGTGATAGGAGGAAGTCCCTGTAATGACCTCTCTATCGTAAACCCTGCACGGAAGGGCCTTTATGGTACATATTATGAATATTTTATAGATTCAGGAAAATCAACTAATGATAACGATTACTGTCTTATATTAAATGTTGCTGAATTTCCGCAGAGGGAACCGGGCGATTATTTTTCGAGTTTTACCGTCTGTTGCACGAGGCTCGACCAAAAGAGGGTGACGAGCGGCCTTTCTTCTGGCTCTTTGAGAATGTGGTTGCTATGGGAGTCAGCGACAAACGGGATATATCTCGCTTTTTAGAGGTACCGTACCCTGAAATATTTGGGGGTTATCTTTGGCACCCCCTTGTGGTTGTGCACAAACCATGCGTGTGTAAATTTTAAATAGCTCTTCAGCACATTTAGGAAGCAAATAACTCTTTTCGTTCAGTGCAACCCTGTGATGATCGATGCCAAGGAGGTTTCTGCTGCCCACCGTGCTCGATATTTCTGGGGAAACCTGCCCGGCATGTCAAGGTGATAAAAAGATACAGACGCCACGGATTATCGTATTGAAAAGAATGATCATTTCAAGGTAGCTTATTGCAAATATCCTCAACAAACAGACCCCTGAGCCCCATGACGAATGACAAGTTAGACCTCCAAGAGTGTCTTGAGCATGGTCGTACTGCCAAGGTATCGCGCATGTGTGTGTGTGTTTGCCCAGAATGCAAGAATGCATGCACTATAGATACATGTCTTTGAGTAGTGTCCATCGTTGAATACATTTATTTTTTGTGGTCACTTAACAATTAATGAAAGTCTGTTATTTTCACTACAAACATAGCCATTCATTTCCAATACCCAGTATCACAGGACAAGTGTGTGCGTGTGTGTTTGTGTTTGTTTGTTTGTGTGTCTGTGTTTGGTTCTGGATGCAAATTCCAGTTTGAGAAGTTGCGTACGATAACGACTCGCTCCAACTCTGTGAAGCAGGGGAAAGATGAGCATTTTCCCGTCTACATGGACAACAAGGAGGACATCCTCTGGTGCACTGAGATGGAAAGGTACATTTATATACACAATAAATACATTACAGGTGAAATCAACAATTAAATTCATGAATAATCATTTTCAATAATCAATCGTTCAGAAATATAATATTGTCTAAAAATGAATTAATGATCACATCTGGAGAGTAATTTTGATGAAAATAGTAGTGAGTTATGGGGATTTTTTTTCCTTGCATGGCGTGCAATGTCATGTCATTGACCGGTACTACCTTTGCGGTCGATCGTGATCGATGAATTGAGGACACTGGGGTTAAGCAGCCAGCCTGCTGCTTTAAAGTGGGTGGTGTTGTTTGATGACATGGTTTGTACCACACTGAAAGTTATGAAGTCTGCACTTCTCTGTAATTAATTCAAAAGAAAAAAATACAGCATGATCTCATGGGTATCGAAAGATGTTTCTTTCTTCTTTTGTTTTGAAAATGCAGTATATAAACAAGGAATGAAGGCTTGATACTTACAAATAATAATAAACTAATATAAATAAGTATAGTAAATAATAATGAAAACAAATTCCCCCAAGACATGGCAAACACTTGGCACACAGGGCAAAGCAGCTAAATTACTTGGTGTAAACCAATGAAAAAAATTAAGCTTACTTAAAACCAAGCACATTTTAAGGCAAATTTTAATCACTTAACAGTCAAAATGTCATTTTCAGCCCTTTCAAAAAGAATTTATTCAATTTTTTTCCCGATTGGATTTTTCACAATGGGTCTCAATTGACAACTAGCACTGTATATATTAGGAATCAGGTGAAAAACTCAACACCATTTCACACTGGTAATTAATATATTAAAGTGAGAAAAGCTGAGGCTTTTGTCATGCAAACATGTGGGAAACGTTGCCCCCTAGTGTTTGATTTGACATGTAGCTTCTACATGTAGCATCTTTGACGTCTACACTCGTCAATGGCATCGAACGAATCAAGTGACATATACTATCGTAAAAATCAAAGAACAATCCACTTCCATGTATTGGTGACAAAAAGTTCTTTCTTGGTTATTCTCTCAATAATTACATGTGTGTATATCCAGGGTGTTTGGTTTCCCCGTCCACTACACGGATGTGTCCAATATGAGTCGTCTGGCCAGGCAAAGACTGCTGGGACGTTCGTGGAGTGTTCCCGTCATCAGGCACCTCTTTGCCCCTCTCAAGGAGTACTTTGCCTGCAACTAGTCACACAACAACTCTCTCTCTCTCTCTCTCTCTCTCTCTCTCTCTCTCTCTCTCTCTCTCTCTCTCTCTCTCTCTCTCTCTCTCCCTCTCTCAATACACACACACACTTACATGCACTTGTGACAACAGATAACTGTACATAGTACACAGGCTTGTACATGAAGGTTGGCTGACACAGATGACCAGACAGACATACACATACACCACACACACACTGCTAAGGACTTCATCCCTAGATCTCGTACTGGCTAATCTCGGTCTCCAGGTGCTACCTTGCACACACTCACACACACACAAACACACACTTGCGAATGCAGTTTCTAATTCCCTTCCTCCTGACCTTAAACTGATGTCTCCTGCTGTTTTTACATTAGTTACAGTCTCAAGGAGGCACCAAAATGCAACATCTCTCTCAATAATATCACCAAAACGTATTATTACACAGTGGAGGTGCTTAAGTTGCGTTATACCAATGCAACCAACATAAATATCAGAACGCCACACACACCAGCTAAAAACCGGCGGTGCTGGCCAGGCTGTGGTCTGGCCGAACGGTGCCACTTTCACGTGACATTTTTACTCTTCTTGGTGCTCTCAGAGACTTTCCGGTCTCGGTTTGTTTTCAGTTGCTGCAGTTTGGGAACCCTAGCGGATTTAAGCCAAATACTTCCACGCGAGCACAGAGGTTAAACCAGCTAGAAAGAGCGTACGAGGGCTGAGAAAGGGGCAAAAGAGAATAATAATCATTCGAGGTAACTAACTGCTCCTTTATTTCTCATTCGAATGAATAATCTTAATGGATGAGTCATTCGTTAGTGCAGCGAGCCGAAGTAACGGAAAAATATCTTTTCATTTGTGCTGGGTATCAAGTGATTCTGAAGGATGCTATAGGAATCCCACTGTGCTATGAGGGTGCGTTTAACCCTTTACTATCTGGGAATGTGCCTTTCAAAAGTTTTTAGTGTCCTCTTAGGAAAAAAAAAAAAAACATCCAGCTTGGATTTTAGTAGGATTTCATACAAAAATGTGATGCACTGTATTTACAGTTACTTGAAATGTCTTTGTCTTTGGAAATGAACATGAAACCCATATAAACCCTTTTATATATGCGCAGTATTTATATTCAGTCATATACAATAATCCCCTGTTACATTGCGGAAAATATGGCATTTGCGTAGCAAAACAGCATTTTCAGTACACCGTATCTGTCCTGTTATGCTAATTTTAGCTTTGTGTGTTAGTGAACTACTGAACAACCTTATTTATCTCCGGTATGCTTGAATTTAATACGCAGTACAGTAGTTCTTCACATTAGTCATTAAGTGAGTTATCCCAGCATGATACGTCCCAAAATTTGCTTCCTCAATTGTTTGTTGCAAACACGTGCTAATATTTAAAATGAATACTGTTGTATTGCATTTGTTCCTCTACTGTTACTCGTTGTATCTCATACAAATAATGTGACTGGAATAATATTTGTTCCAAGTGCCTGGCTGCTACTTAGTGTCGGCGCCGTGCGCGTTTCGCAAAGCAGTTAAGAAGTGCTGTGACTCTAAAAAAATGACAGAATTGTCTGTCAATATGTGAGACGAGATTAAGCGTCAGCAGCATCTTTTTTTTTTTTTTTTTGGCTGTCGCTTTCAAGTTGGTAGCATGTGACTTAAATCATTGTAGCGTCAGTCAGTGTGATAACTTAATACATTTTGTAGCACTTAGATGTGATTCTTTTGATTTTGATGTGAAAAAAATCATCTTTCCATCACTGGATAATAAATTGCAGTAGCGACTTGCAAAAGCAACTGAACGGGCTTTATATTACTTTACTGTAACAAAGGTAATATTCAATGTTATTGCAGTATTTTAGTATTTATTATAAAGCCAAAATCAAATAATACTATCATTAAATATAAACAAACTAATAAAATGACCTAATTTTGTAATTCCCTTTCCTCACATGTTACTAGTACTGTATGATGACGTGCTGAGAGTGCTGATTCACTGATACACGATTTATTACCTGTATAAGGAAAAAAGACAATCATTTGATTGGATTTAGATTTAGTGTAGCATCAGAAATGTGAATCTGTCCTTTCTTTTACAAATTATCCAGAATTGTTGACGCTTGCTTTAAAATCATTTGATCCGCCTCTCCCGTTCATCGTTGGAGTTTTTTTTTAAAAAACCTACCCAAAATCAGCGGAGCGTGAAGCTTGCTGGACTCCTGAGCTGAAGAGACATTTTTTAATGACTTCTAAATATATTTAAACCCCCCTCAGGTGGTCGCTGCCCCTTTGGTGCCCCTGATATGCACGCCCCTGTCTAAAATGATTACAAATCAGCTAAATGGAAAAATAATATCCACGCGAGAGCCTATTTTCATTCGTGTCCGCTATGGTGTCCATTGTCAAGCAAAACAGCAAGCCAGGATGTCCTCTATTGAGCACACTCATTCTCAGTAGAGTAGCTCGAGTAAACAAATACCCACTACAGCGGACACAAAAAAATAGGCTAGGTTTCAGGAAAATATGGCACAATTTTATTATTTATATTCCTTTAATTGCAGGTTTTAAAGCGTAATCAACATGGCTCCACTGAAGTTTAACTCATCCAGCAAGATTATTCAAGTCCGTTATAAAAAAGTAAAGAAAAAAGCAATTGCATGGTGTGGGATAAACTAATTGATCATAAAGTGGGAAACAGTCTCTCTTGTGCCTCGGCCTCTTGTGCTTTGCTGCTGTTTTGTTGGCTGTCAAACAAAAACAAGGCTTGGTCGTAAACAGCGCTATTCACGCTTGACTTCACAGGGATGCAAACTGTCCGCTAGAGGGAGACAGAGGGAGACTTCTTACCATCAGAAAAGTCGTTTCTTTGTTAGTGTGTTGGCCCTCTTGAAATTGAACAGAACACAACAGGGACTTTATTTGTTAATCTCGTTCAGTCTGGTGCTTTTGGTCCCATGTTGACCGCTTTTTCCAGAGTAAGCCTTCCAGTCCTCTGACCTTCCTCAGATACCAGCTGACAACTGGCCACTTACCGTAGACAACACACACACATGCACAATCACAAACAGTAAACCAGCAGTTTTGTCTTGGTTTTTTTTTTTTGGTTTTATTTTGTTTTTGCCGTCATGTTTACTCTCCGTTTATACAACCAAAACTTCAGGTGCTTTTTCAACCAACCTTCAGGTGCTTTTTCAACTCTGCTCTTTATACAGTGCTCTACAGAGCAGGTTACACACACACATATACACACAAACACACAGTTGCTGGAAACACCTTCAATGCGGTGCTGATTTCCTCGAGCTACATCAACTTTGAATGCACAGAACATGCATAGTCACTGTGTTTCCGCAGGACACCTGTCGCCACCAGGCCTTTCATGGCACGGGCCGGTTGTGATGTCATAACCCTGCGCCGCATTGGTGCTCCCAAAACACCCCACATTCCCCCTCTGATACTGCATGTCGGTCCGTCAATGTAATCTCATGTTAGATTAGGGAGTAATAATGATGATGATAATAATAATAATGGTTGTATTATTTACAATAATAATCCGTTATTGTGGGTGCGTGTGTGTGTGTGCGCGCGAGTGTGTGTGTACTGTTCCAGGTCGGTGCTCAGTTCAGTTCAGTCTCAGCCAAGAGGAGGCAGAAGCTAGAGAAAACATATTACAGTTAGTTGTCGTGAATTTGTCTTGTGAGGAGAACTTGTGTGGACGAGAGTCACTCTCAAATAAGAAATG
Organism: Hippichthys cyanospilos; assembly: GCF_059441005.1. Classification (NCBI taxonomy): domain Eukaryota; kingdom Metazoa; phylum Chordata; class Actinopteri; order Syngnathiformes; family Syngnathidae; genus Hippichthys; species Hippichthys cyanospilos. Next base: position 6,201,267 of record NC_142388.1, on the reverse strand, counting down.
TGTTCAAATAACACTGATTTAACAATAACAATGATTTCATTATTATTTTTGGCAATCGGTCTAATATCAAAATGTTACAAATTTCAGTGTAGTTACTGGAAATATTCTCAGAATTCTCTAGTCCTCTATGAAAGCACACTGACTGTTTTTCCAAATTAAAATGATAATCAACATTTTTACCGATTTTTCTGACATGTTATAACCGAGCCATCAAGTAAAAAAAAAAAAAAAATGTATTGTCAATTTGAAATTTGGGATTGAATGAAAAATGCGTTTTTATGTTGTTGTTTTTTTTATTTATTTTTTTAAGTCAAGATATTCAATCCCAAGTACTACTTATTATTTTTTTTATTTTATTTTTTCGATAGTTTGGCCAAAGAAGCCCTTAAAAATGGCTGGTACCAAATGAAATCAAGTAGTAAAGTAATGTAAATCACAGAATCGCAAGCCAAACAGATTGGAAACTGAATTTGTGGCGTGACGTGAACACATTTCTGTTTGAGAGTTCAAAGGGTCAAAAAGCCAGAAGAAGCCAGGTGTAGTTTTGATTGACAGCTGTCAGATGCCAGAGCTGATGTTGTCTTAAGACAGTGAAGACGGTTTGCCTTGAAACAGATTTTAGGCTGGGTGTTGCGCAATTTTCAACACTGATATTACACACACACACACACGCAAAAAACAAAATACTGTTGTTCACTTTCACACGGAACACTGCACATACAAATTTTCCAAACACAACACCTACAGACTCAATGCTGCAGCGCATTCAGATGACACTCATCTCAAGGACTAAACGAAAGATGAGATTTTAGGAAAAGTGGAACTGCTGGTGTTTCAAAAAGGTGCTACAATTGTTTTCTGAAAATAAGAAAAAAAAAATATTGCTAGGAGTATAAAAGTTTGTCTTTACAATGACTGTATTTAAGTTTGTTGTAGTAATGAAGAGGCACTATTATTATTTTACTCTTGTATGAATATGAACTAATTAAAAGGCATTTTAACTTTGTACTTGAACAATGTAAGAAAAGAACCGTGAATAAAAAAAAAGATTGTTTCTTGTGATTTGGTGAATGTCTTTCATGTATTTCAATTCAGAAACGGAATAATAAGTACCAACGCTGGTATATTCCGACGGCGATTGAACGCACCATTATCTGGAGGCAAGAGACACGCCCCTGTCGACTGCTATATCTCGTTCCCCATTGGTCAATTGGGCTACGTTTAAGTGTGGATTTGAAGGCTTCCCATTGGCTGCTGCTTGGCAAGTCTGAAGGCAGCATCTGTGCCTCTCGCTGTGCCAGCTGTCCTCGCACACACCGCAAGAAAGCACCCGGGCCAGAGTGTCAAGGAAAACCCGAAGAAATAACCGGTAAGGCGCCGTTAAAATATCACTCAAATGACCACACCACTTTTATGCTAACCTTAATTCGTCGTCGTGTCAATTAATTCAGCGAAAACCACCTGTCGTGTTGATGATTAAAACGTTACATTGCAATTTAAAGCTAATAGACTATTAATAACCGTCGAGGTGCTAACGTCTAAAATTTTCAACCAAAGATATCATACAGGGGGGGGAAAAAAATACATATTCGGTCACGTCATGAGCTGATGTCTAATACATGATTTATTTGTTCACCCCCCGTCGGAATTTGTCCACTGAACTGGTCATTAACGCTTAGCAACGTGTTAAATGCTTCTCGACTGTGTGTGTGTGTGTGTGTGTGTGTACTGGCGTGCCATCACTGCAATAATAAAACCTGCGTTAGCTATTATGTAATATTCGTTCACGGCTTCTTCTCTTTGCCACCAAATATTGTGAGAGGATGAAGCGAGGACGATGTTCAACAGGAAAGGTGTGTTACACCGCGATTTTCCTTTGTTTTAGATCAGCGTCTGCACCAGAACGTCTTTTTGTGCATTACTGATCCAAATCGGTGTAAATATGACATCATTTCAATAGGGACCAATGTGCCTGGGCATATTCATGATATTGACTTAAGTATTGGGACACCGTGCATTTGCACCCACAGTATATTTCCAAAAGGCAAGGTGCATTTGCTATGGTAATGTTCCAAATGGAATTTGCTTGTATCAGTACTACACACAGCAGTCCTTGGCAGAGGTCTTAATCCACCTTCTGTCATCTCTTATTCCATTAATCCACCTGATGTCTTAGGTTGTGCTACGATCTGAATTAAAGAAAACAGTGCGGGCGTTGGCATGACTCAGCAAAATGTACACTTCAGTGTCTTTTCATCGCTGGACTGTATTTATACTTGGGCCGATTTTATAGGCCTCTCATCAGTACATTGTAACAGATTTATACATTTTTTCATTGACTTGGTTGATATATGTACTGTATATATCGGAGCTGCAATGAACTATCATTTTATCCAATGTGCATTCATTTAATAATGTTGTTATCATTTTCTTCCACAGCATTCTTGCAGAATTTTATGCAAATGATGGCACACTCCTGGTAGCGTGAGAATAAGTGGTCGTGCCATTTTGAACTTTGACATGTTGTCACCATCTGGGTGAAATTTCAGCTCCCTAGTGCCTTCTTTCAGTGGTTTGCATTTGATGTGAAATGCCTAAGATGTAAAGATCAAAAGGATTGCACTCAGGGGTAAATCATCAACTATTATGTTTGTCAATGAAATATATATACACTGTTTCTTGGAGACTAGAAATGACAAATTATAAGAATCGAAAATTGCCATTAATTTTTATGAAATTTGAAGGAAAATGCCATATTGGAATATGAAGGTCTTCAGAATGATCTGAAATTTTTAGGAGGGGTTAGAATTGCATATCCAACATACTAGGGATATCGATCGTTGGTATCGGCAACTACTAAAGGTACTAAAGTAATTCATTAATTGATTACTTTAGTACATAATTAAATCAGTACCAGCCATTTTAATATCTAGCGGATGCCAAATATTTGAAAATAATTGGAAAAATATATACGGTGTATATATAGACACATCCAATAAAATGACAATGCAAATAGATTTTTTTTTTTTTTTTAATTGGGGTTATTCTAATAGTGAAGTAGCCAAAATCTAAACCAAAACTTATGCACTGAGGAATCCTCTACCTGCTGAACTAAGATTTTATCAAGTACGGTTTGTAGGCGTCACAGTCATGTCAACTTTCGAGGCACATATATCCCCCCGGAATTTTAGCTATACTCGGAATTGTCGTACTTCAGCGGCATTTCACTTTCGAAAGTTCCTCTGAACATCCACCATGTTTGGCGGGAGTGTCAAATTTGCACAGATGCAGTGACGTCCCCAAAAAAAAAAAAAAAAATCATCTGTCACGAAAATGCAGACTAACATCTGGATAGAGAGAGAGATGAACCTAATCCTCATCGGTGCCCCACTTTGCTCCACTTCATTTTTTGTATGATGTCTTATGTCATTTACTTGATTTGTCCGTCAACCTTTCAGCAGCACCTTCCGTTAACCTCAATCCTTGTATCCCTGCATGTCATATCTATTCTCCTCTTTGATTGGTCGTCCTATCGTGGCGTTCATTCTTTTTATACCCCGACACGTGCGCAAAATTACAAAGACGTGCCTTGTCACTGCAGCAGCGATTAAAGCCCAGATCAGAAGCCAGCAGCTGTCTGCCACATTCTCACTTACAACACAGCGGAGTGGACTTATTTGTCATGTGTACGTGTGTGTCCATTCGTCACGTTGTAAACTCGCAACGCTTGATGTGATGTCGTCCAACTGGGTCGCAGCACGACTGTTTATGTCAAGTATTCATTTTTAGTTCCTTATTTAGTTAATTGTGAGACAACCGTCATTACTGATTTATGAGAATAACAGGGATTGTTGAGTCATAATGTATTTTGTTTTGGGTGTCTCCGTGGTTGAAAATGTGCAACGATTCAAGTGGCTCAGCGACAGCTTTGAGGGTGCGGTCACACTCGTCGTTCACACATTTCGCACGGATTGACAAGTGGAGCGTTTGGGAGGTTTCATCCCGTAATTGAAGTAATAATGCAGTTATTCTCAGCCTTGTTTCAATCAAGGCATTTTTCTGCCCACTTACCAGCGCTAAGCATTTTTGGGTGAGAAAAAACAACAACAAAAAATGTTAGAACTACATTAGTATTAGTAGTGTTATCTCAAGGTACTGTATATATATTTTTAACAACTTCAGATGTCAGGTCTTGTGTAAGAATTTAACAAACTAGAGGTTTACATTTTGCACTGGTATCATTATAACACAATGCCGCAATAAGATGCTTCATGTTCCAAGTAATTTGTTCTTAATTTGAAATGAAAACTGCTCTTCCTGTCACAGCATTAAAGGCATTGAATTAGATTTGCTCATTTAGGCAGAATCCAACATACTCCTTTAAAATTTTGGTGAAAAAATTGGAAGAAATCAGTGACGCAAGTTGGGCTGTCACTAATTGAGTTATCACCCTCCCCATGTACCTCCCTGTGTACCAGGACAAGCAATGGAACTGTATGTCAAGACAGTCTTTGCACATATGTTATGTGCAAGCCTTTCCCACCTTGCAATAATTGAATATTATTTTTGTCACTCTTTTTTTCAATTGGAAAAAAATCCCCAATTTGTTATGTCAATTTTTTTGCAGGAGTCTTTCCCCCTTACCAGTTCCGACTGAGCTTTTCAAAGTCGACTTACTCGCCTTGGTCAACTTTTTTTCACAGAACAACTAGCAAGTGAGTCAAAAACATTTCTGTTATTAATATAAACATGTAATAGTGGTGACGGATTCTAATTAAAATGCATTATCGGGGGAAAGCATTGGAAAGCGCCGATTCAACAACCAGTTAATGGAGATGGTCAGACCGAGACAATTTTGTGTCGATGTGGTGAATTTGACTCAAACATATTCCTTGGTGCTGTCATTCCACGACGCCATCACGCAAGAGTTGCATGTGTGTGAGTACGTTGGGGCCTTGTTTCCACTGAAAGCAGCCCAGTTCCCATCTCCTGGGAAACCAGCCTTTTATTCTGGCTGCCAAGCCTGAGGGACACTACTTTCCATAACCTCCTCCCCTCCCCCCAAAAATATTCCCAGCATAGACATGACTGTCATCAAGCGCAGACAAAACTAGGCGGGACAGTAAGGTTTTCGTCTGGCCTTTGCCAAGCTGGGCCAAAAATGCATCAGAATGAACTGGTCCACCTGCCATTTGCTTTTTGGGGTCCTTATCACATTGTTCACTCTTCATTCTTCGCTTCTACTCCCCCCCCCCCTGTCCCCATCCCCTCTACTCTGCTTCCCCCTCTGTTCTCATCCATCTCTTTGACTTGATTCTGTGTGACTGGGACTCAATTGTGTTCTGCTTGCAACAACAAACACACACACACTGTTTATCGAACCCATTTGGAAACATTTTGAGGTGCATCTTCCTGGTAGCCTTTGCAGAAGGTTTCAAAATTTGAATAGTTTGGGGTTTTCATGTGGTGACGATCTTTTCATACGGTCAGTTTTCTGAATGAAGTAATCCCCTCATTGGGATGTGCTTTGTATACATCATGTTTGATATTTTAGGTTCTTGTAAATTATGGAGGAGAAAAGGACTGCAATTATTTTAATTAGATGCATAATTCTGAGGGAGGTCTCATGGGAACATTGAATTTAAGCTTCTTTAACGAGGGTTTCAGTTCCACGCGCTAATGATTTTGAAACGTCACGACATGTAATGGTCGTTTTTGCACGTAGTTCATTAAGTGCTTTCTGAATTGGTTGGTCGTGCTCCTTAGCTACTAATTCCAATTTTTTTGTTTTTTGTTTTTTGCATTTGAGTCAGAGTCATCTGATTTTGAGGATCTGCCGATATCAAATCCCAATTCGATAACTCGTTAATGTATTAGTTACAGAAAAACAAATGTATGCAAATTGTGTGTTCAAATTTCTAATTTTTTTTATTCTTTGCAAAAATACAACGGCTTTTTACTGTACATCACTAGTTAAAAACTCTTTTAAAGCAAGTAGCTGAACATATTTAAATGGCAATAATTGTGTTTTTTCTAGCCCTTAAAACCCCAAAATGATTATAAAATTAAATTTGCCTAACCCCGGTATTTTTCCATAGTTCCAATCACCTGAAAATGCCGTGATTGAGCACCATTTCTGATCACATGATAAAAAAAAAATGCTAAATGAAGGAACATATGTATGTCCAGCGGGTGGTCTTAAATGAATCGAATGAGCCTAGGTTTGTTTTCTTCATCCGAAAGAGACTTAAAATCGACATTTTTTTTTTTCTATCAGGAGTTTGGCTGGTAACATGGGGTCCATGCGAATTCTCATCAAGGGAGGAAAAGTGGTCAATGATGACTTCACCCACGAAGCGGATGTTTACATCGAGAACGGCATCATTCAGCAGGTAGGCTTGGCTAATAAGCCACCAAATCCAAAACCACAGCAGCAAACGCCACAAAGAAAAGTCAGCGATGATACTTCTAGATATTTAGCACAACTGTTACATTTTTGCAGTATGCTTAGTAATGCGGAAGTGTGCATGAGCACTGCTACAACCCCTGAATGTTTTTCACCAATCTTAAAACGTCTCGTTGTTCATTCACAATACAAAAATCATTGCTTGGCGAGTCAACTCTGCAAGCACTAGTGATACCGTTATCAGCGATCTGCACCGCGCTTCCACGAATGTCCACTGTGAGGCACACTTGAGTGTGAAAACAATCCTCTAAAATAATCATGTCATGTATTTTCAAAATAACTCTGAATGCAACTCTTAAAATTACGCAGAAAGCGAGTTTGTTAGGAAAAAAAACACTTTTGTGACATCGCATTTTGGGAGCCATGTTGTAAGACCCAAAACGCGCACAGATAAGCGTCATAGCGACATCATCAAAAGGCGTGACGTGTGTTATAGGTGGGGAAGGAGCTGATGATTCCAGGTGGGGCCAAGGTGATTGACGCATCGGGGAAGTTGGTGCTGCCTGGTGGAATAGACACCTCTGTGCATCTGCAGCAGAATTTCATGAACGCCGCCATCCAGGATGACTTTTACAGTGGCACCAAGGTATGCAGGCAAACAGGATACCAAATGTGGCCTTTTTTGTTTTGCTTTTTTAGTTATTTATTGCTGCCACAGAGTGAGGATATTAGGTCATTTCATGCCAGCTAGGGTTGTGTCTTGAGTCATTTTAAAATTGATTATCCTCTTGATTATTTTATTGATTAATCAAGTAATTGCCGCCCACTCCTACTTCTATTTTTTTCCTAAAACTCTAGTAAGGTTGTACATGATTTGAAGTGAGTGAATTCTACAAATATGAATTTTTGGACATCAAAAAAATTTGATAATGTGATGCTATGCTAACTGGTTAGCAATCGCGATTAGCATTACAGCTAGCGATTATCATTAAAGGTCAACAAACACTACCATTTATTTCACACATACATCATGTTATATGTACATTAGACATATATTAGTGTCCTTAGAGTCACTTACAGATGATGCTTCATCACTATTCCATGAATAAATTTGACTCGCCTCTATGAGGACAATAACAACTAAATCTGCTAAGATTGAATTTGAGATGTTTTACTTGTTTTAGAATCTGTGAAGTTTGAACATGAGCCATTATTTAATATCTTCTATTTTTGAATTTTTAGACACCAACAACATTTGCCATGCTAACCGGTTAGCGATCACAAGCGTTAGCATGCTAGCGATTACCTTTTAAGGTCAATAAACACCAGCCTTTTATTTCACACATACAAGAATGAATTAATTTAGAATTTGATGTCTATAGCTGTTAATGGCGATTAATGATTTTACGCTCTGGTGTTAAACTCAAGGCCCGTGGGCCAGATTTGGCCCCCCACATCATTTTATCTGGCTCTTGTAATGCTAATTAGGACTTCAAGTTTCTGGCTAAAAATTATTAAGTTTTGATTTTTGGGGGGGTTAACAGTGCCCTTTTTACGGTTTTTAGTGGCCTCTGAATTCAAAATGTGTGACGATCATATTTAAAATTCCTTCGACCAGCGTCATAACGGCCCTCCGACGAAAACTACAGATAAAAAGTGCCCCATGATAAAAAAAAGAAAAACAGTTTGACACCCCTGATTTAACACATTCATTGCCAGCGTGGGAGTGAACGAGTTTAGCAGTCTTCTCATGTTCGAACACTAAAGTATTTGGAAGATTAAGCGCTTCTAAGCATTAACAGCAACACTGCGGCTTAGACAAAACGACTGGCTTAATATCTAATGGAATGCCAAGTGAAATTGGGTGAGAGATTTTTTTTGGGGGGCATACCCAATCCTCCACATGGCTGCTCACCCCAGGAATCCCCTAATCACCATCTCTCTACCCACTGACCTCGCTACCATGGCAACCAACCCCCTGCTTAATGGGGAAAAAAAAAATCAAGATTGTGTTTGTGTGTGCATGTGTTCTCCCTGTCTCCTTACGCCGCCATTTTCTTTGCATCAAGCCGGTCTGATCTCACCCCACTTTCACACCATCTCCCCATATATTTGACTCACCGCATGTGGTTTGTGATCGGATATGTAATTTGTCCTGGATTAACCTCTTAAGTGTATGACAAGTCGTTTTGGCTTCGGCGTGGTAGGAAGTGTTCCAATTTTTTTGATTTTTGAAGATGGCTGTCCGTCAAAGCGCCATAATGAGTTCTCGCTGCGTTCGTTCCATCTTTCTCTGTGTGTTTTTTTTCCCCCTCATCTTCCTTTTGTCTTTCTTCCAAGGTGATTATCCTCACAGTAGGGGATCATGGTCTCGAAATTAGTAATGGGCTAGGGCTAAAATACTGGATCCTTGTCCAGCCATTTTTCTCCATTAAGAAAGCGTATTTGGATTTGAGTGAGCGAGTGTAAATTGACATGGGGAAATCATTTGCATATTCATTGGGTGTGGGGGATTTGCTTATTATTAATCACCATCGGGTTCAGTGTTTAAAAAAACTAAAAATCATACTATACAGCACTATATATATTTATTGGGGGAGAATAGCTAACCACGCTTTTTTTTTTTTTGTAGTGTGGGGGGGACTTATTCCAGTATACTGTACTTGGTTATTATTTTTTGCAGGGGGTATATACATGTGTTTTTTTTTAATTTGTGTGTGTTTGTTCCATCACGTAAACTGACGATAATTGTGGCAATATTTTGCACGTTTTGACCTTTGTAAATTTTATATTTGAGGTTTTATTGTATAATAGCCATCTTTGCTGGGCTAGGGGGAATAAATCAACTCATTCGTTGCCATTGATAAGGTATGCAACTGAATCGATGACTTCTTTACTGATGCTGTTTAGAGCAATGGGAAAATGTGTCTTTTTTTTCCCATCACCACCACAACACTATTCTAGTGATGGTTATGAATGGGCGACTGTTGGTGTAATTTCACCGAAGCAGAGGGAGACAAGGATGGTAGGAACATGAATGTCATAGTAGAGCAGTGTCTGTTGCCATGGTTACACAATATGGTGCATTTACTACCGAGCTGGCGGCGGTGAGTCACAGCTGAGCGCTGCTTTCGCCTCATGTGGTTTTCATCCCGGTTTTTTCGTCTTGTCACTCTTCCTGCACTTCTCTACTTCCTTTTTTTCCTGCACGTTGAGTGGCTAGATCAAGAAGGAGCCATAAATCCTTTGATGGATATTTCATTTTAGATGGCCACCAGTCTGCATGAATCAAATGTATTTTTTTTGCTATTTTTACTTTAATGTTCTCCTGAGAGCCAGCCCATTTCATTTCATGAGGAGATTTGTTTTTGGTCGCTATCTTTGGACACATTTGCACTATCCTACTAAGTCCTTTTGTGCTCAGTACTTCCTGGCCTGTCCGTTGATGTTTCATGTGTTTGGATGGGATGCAGTAAACTTTGCAGTCTTGCTGAAACAAAATGGGCAAAACAGTTGGCACAAATTAACAGACTGGGTGTCTTTCCTCTTCTTTTCGCTTGGCCCAGGCAGCTCTGATGGGCGGCACCACAATGGTGATGGCGCTGGTCCTGCCTGAGCAACACTGCTCCCTGGTGGACGCTTACGAGAACTGCCGAGCTCTTGCCGACGCAAAGGCGTGCTGCGACTACGCTCTGCATGTGGGCGTGACCTGGTGGGGGCCAAAGGTAAAGTCAGGGCCACGTAGCAACTGCCACCTCTCAAGCTTTTGACCCACTGAACCAAAATACATGCGTGCATTTTCATGTATAGCTGAAATGTGTAATGACCTAGATTATAATGCCTACACAAACTAGGTTAATGCGCATATTCATTGAGCACATTAGGCAGATACTCTGAGTCACTATGTTGGGTTTTTTTCAGCCTTTGGCAAGACAATCTCTGCTATATCATCTGCCGAGACTGTGTACGCATGGCAATAGTAGTAGCCACACTGCCACGGTCTGAGATCTTATAGTCTGGAAACAGTTGGTCCAAAAATAACCCAAATTGGGTCAGAAATGGACCCATTCAACTTTTAGGTTTTGTATTAAACAAAAAAGGTTAAATCATTAGAATATAAAAAAAATAATAAATGTACATAGCAACACGATTTTGAGTTCAGCCTGATTTCCCATTTAGCACAAATAGTTAGGTCAAAATGAGTAACTCAAAATAACAATTGCATTGTCTTGTTTGAAAAACCTTATAAGTTGGGTCAGTGTTTTTGACCCAACAGTTTTTAGAGTGTCCTGCTGTGACTGTAAGCATGGCAATAGTAGGCACAAAAAAGTGTGTTTCACACAATAACTGTATATTTATACAAGCAATTAAAATAGACGTTTTTGAAAATTATTTCCGCTTTAATATTCACAATGGCAATCCTTTCATGTACTGGACCTTTACCGTTTTGTTACTTAACTAGCAAACCTATTTAATAATGATATTATAATACATTTCAGTTGCATTTTCTAGCGGACTACGGTTTTAGTTGATGTAGTGTGCTCTAATTCTGGCTTGCCAAGCTCTTTTCACGCCCCATATAGCAAACGCACTCATTCCTACGCCCCACACTCAGGTGCATAATGAGATGGAGTCCCTGGTCAGGGAACACGGGGTGAACTCCTTCCAGATGTTCATGGCCTACAAGGATATGATGATGCTGAGGGACTCGGAGCTGTACCAGGCCCTGCAGACCTGCAAGGACATCGGCGCCATCGCGCGTGTCCACGCCGAGAACGGGGAGCTGGTAGCAGAGGTGCGCAATGCGCGCACGCCATTGTATTACTGTCTATCATGAACATCTGGATTTATAAACGGAAGC